>NW_006920716.1:0-2507 GCF_000344685.1 Gloeophyllum trabeum ATCC 11539
AACCTCTCCAGATGCTCCAGTAATGAGCATCTCCGTATTTTAATGCAAACCTTGACATTCGCCACCTTAAGAACCACTTCTGACCTCCGTGCTTTCTTGCTGAAGCCGTGAGACTGTAGAGCCATGTACCGAGATTCTGTGATGGCGTGCCGGGCACGGTAAAGACGGCGCATACTCAATTGATCTCAAGAGCAGTCGACAAGCAGAACACACGGAACAGCATAATCGATATAATAAAGCACAAGAGTCGCAGATATACAGTGAAAGTCATGCAGAGCGACTCGAAGCCAGCGTCTGCACGAAACTCACTCGCGCATGTACGTCTTGATCACTCAAGCTCGTCATCGCACGGCGGACTTGTATGTGCGAGAGATACAACATGCAGCAAGCGTGCATCGCTGGCTCAGAGCCATCCCAGCAGAGAGCCTCGTAAACAGGATGCAAAGGAGGGAAGACAGAGTGGAGGGGATAAAGGTGGGATATCGAGAACGTCGAAGACGCGACACGACGGTGGCAGGCTCCAACGCTCGGAACTGTCCGACGCGTCTCTGCCAGTGCGTGATCGATGCGATCCTCACTCACCATGGCTGTCCTTGCCCCCTCGTACCAAATGCCTCTCTTCCACCGCGACCATAGCATCCCCATTGACTTTAGCGTCTCATCTGGTCCAGATGCATCATGGATCCTGTCGCATCTCACGGGTTCAATTGAGGACGGTCTAATGTACATAGATAAGTTGAATGTAACAACCTCTGTTAACAGAGTGCCACATTACCTATTAGAGTGCCATTCTCGAAGCAGACATGGCTTTGGCAACAGTGGAGCAGCTGTACACTCCCCGGCCATGTGTAAAATGTAAGCTATGCCTCATAAGAGTCATAGAGTACTACTCACTTGTCTTGTCGGTCTGAGCACGAGGACAGTCACCAGATACACCAAGTATGACTTGATACGAGGCCGAAAGCTTCAGACAGTCTACCGAGGGTGCTTGGACTTGGTGCAGACCCGTCCAGACAAGTCGTCCGGAGCCGTCCATTGGTCCCCGGTGGCTAGCCCTCTGGAAAATGATGGTGAGCACAACTCTTCCGTAACACCGGCTTGGATCTCGGAGGAAGATCTGGTCATCGCTCTCCAAGGTCAGGGTCTCCGGAGATCTGATCAGCTTGGTGCTGCTCCCTTGGCCCTTTCAGCAGCCACGTATTGGGCTCTCAGTAATGCTTCAAGTTACTCTTATAATCTGAGGAGGCTAAAATTCATTCTCACTCTGAACTCAACATAAGAGGAACAATACACCAAGAGCTGTAAATTGTCAGAAAATCGAAAGAAATAAGGATTTACATAACATTAGTCAAAGTGCTGTCAGAGTGGAAATCGGGTGTCCACCGTTGCATGCTTCCCAAAGAAATTGCAGCCGATATGCAGTCGCTTATCGGCTGTGACTTCTCTGGGAAGCATGTCACGACGGCCCTGAAGACCTCGGGCGCTACAACACCCATCACATATAACGCCTCTGAGGGAATTGGAACAAGGCTCGCTGCCCCCCTATGGCGAGACTATGCTCGTGTACTCTACCACCGCTTCTGTACCCTCCCGTCCCATGCAACATTTCTCTGGCAAGCTGCAGTTGACAGCACTAGATATGCCTACTGTAAGTGCCTGTCATAGCTTCCGAGAGCCGGTCCTCATTGCAACCACAGTGTCGCATTCACGCTCTGATCTGGAGTCATCGGGGTGCAAGAGTGTCGAGATCAAGTTATGTGGCGGTGCGATAACGTCTGAAGCGCGTGGCTGTGTTGCCCGAAATGTAAGTCAACGGCGTCGCGCATTGCGATCGCAGACCTCGCACTCACCTCTGCGTTGCCCCAGGCCTCAGAGCTACCCGTCCTCTAATTGCTGCTCTGAGCTGACGCGGACAGGACGAGAGATGGAGGAGAGGGGATATCTTGGACGGTACGGCGCGTTTGATTTCGATATTCCATTTGCCGCTCATGGACGAACAAGTAGACACTCGACGGGAAGCCATAGTCCTCGGAGAGCGGCTGGAAAAAGAGAATGAAGGGGAAGAGCTGCGCACAATCACACGGGCATGGCTGGTGAGTGAGTCAAGTCCATTTCCCTCCGTGATTCATAGCTGAATAATCCCAGAGATCCGCAATTGCGTTCCATCATATATACGCGTTCCGGCCTTATACGCGACACCTCCATCTCGACAACTTCCCAGCGCCCGCGCCTCTCGCCATATTTTGCCTTCTCCCACGTACGACAGGGCACCTGGAGCGGCGCGTCCGCGGTGTAGGAAGGCAGCGTAGATGGGATGGCAATACATGCGAGGTCGAATCGGTCGACGTTAGGTGGTCGACGGAGGGCGCGTATCGAAAAGGTGCGTCCTGGACTATTCGTTCGTCAATTCTCCTGCCCATGTGTCTCGTTTTGCCAGGATGTTCACGGCTACCCATGAATTCGCAGTTTGAACGCAGGAACACTGCAAGATCCAGATTCCCCCTCGA
>NW_006920717.1:0-2504 GCF_000344685.1 Gloeophyllum trabeum ATCC 11539
GACCAGCATGCCCTTGCCGCTTCCGGCCGCGGTCCGGGTAGAAGTCTGGTAGCAGACCCCAACCCTAGGCGTACCGCCACGTGTCTGGTGACACAGGCGCGCCGCTTCTTCGAGGCTGCGTCCCGCCTCTCCGGCACCTCGTCGGTAGGCCCGTCGTCGTCGTCGCCGACGATGAGCATAGCTATAGCACTTGTATGTAGTCATAAAAATATGGAATAAATTTCATTAAATTCATCAACATCATACAATCGAGCTAGCCTATACGCGCCATCACTTAGGTGCTTTGTTCGAGCGTCATCGCCGTCAGGAATGCCGCGCTCACTGTCCTCAACGGCGGCGGCCGATCGCACCGTATAAAGCCTCGGAAAAATAAAAATAAAAATCCTAAATATTACTATTACATGTTGACTCGTGTTAATGTTCCTCTATGCATATAAAATGTCCAGATATGCGAATACTCACCTATGTCCAAGGGTATATGCTGCAAAATGCAAGTAGCAGCAGTGGGAAATGTTCTAAAGCAAAAGTATCAGCAAAGAATGGTTCTCGTAACACTTTACTGTCCATAAGACCCAAAAAACCGCTGTCATTGCAATGCTGGTGGGTCTATTGCATAGGAACAACTGCACAGCAAGGGGAGTGCAATCAGACCCGAGGACAAGCAGAGAAGGAAGAAACTTGAGAGGCCAAGGTAGATAAAGAATGCTGAACACATGTGCTCACATAACAGGGCTTGGCTGCCTGCATACACACAACCAGGGAAGAACTGAAGGGGCAATGTGGGATCTAAAAGTGAGAAATGAAACAGACTCACATGGGGTACTCAATTCCATCCGGAGACCCAGTACCCATCGTATTCCGTCCGCTCTATGATATTCAAATGCGCGGAAGATGCCCGGCGGCACGAAGAGGCATACGCGGCCGGATGTCGAAGACATACACACCGGGTCGCAATGCGGGACAGGCCTATGCGGAAGCCTAATCTACAGACAACTGCAATGTTATAGATATGCATCAGATATGGATGCAGTGCAACATAGACAGTTATTTACCTATAACTCGCTCTACCTTAGCTCCTCGCCATCAGTGCATACGAGAAACATGGACGCAGAATATTTACAGTAGACTGCACTGGCAAGGCATATTTCAGAAGCTGCCAGCAAGAGATCAATAGTAATCAGCCAGGAGGAAGAGCTTGCGTAGTCGACGAGAGCAGGTCCGAATACGCTGTGACCCAGCCGTGACGCAGCATGACCATGAATTCGGACAGAATCCGGACGGCGCTGTGGCTGTCGCTCTCGTCCACTGCCTCTGGAATTCTGGTGTCTAGTATCGCGGTGTACATGTCTCTTTGGCCTTCAGATTGCTCTCAGTCTAACAATGTCTTCCAAAAGACTCTGCGATGACTTGGGAGCTGGCTTATGAGGTTGGATAGTGATGACAGACTGGAGCCCCGGTAACATTGGTATGCTACTGCAACAATGATGCTGTATCTTTCCTCTGCTTCTGTAAGTATCCGATTATTCAGTATCTTCCCATAATTTTCATATTTGCCTATGTCATTGTTCATGTAACGGTTGTTTGACTGTTTTATTTGCTTGCGATCGACCAGTCCGAACCCTCTCTACTGATGCTATTGTACTAGCATTTGCTGACCTACTATTACTGTTGCAGTTGTCTCGTTGACTCCCTTCTGGCGCTGCTCGCGGCTGGGACGAGCTTGGGACCGTCCAACCCTAACCAATCCCTGTCCTCTAACCGTGCTGCACTACAACAAGTATTGTTTTCGTCACGGGTAAGTGTGTTAATGCAATCGGTATGCATTTTCGATGCTTATCCGTGATCTTACAGGTTTTGTATCGCTTCTTCCATCCTCTGTCTAGCTTTCTTCCGGGTGGTTCTGCCGATGCAGCCAGCTTGACAGGACTGTTACTTCGCAATACCCTCATGATGACTAGGATATGATTATAGTGCTGATGTGTATGTGAGTATTCTAGCATGGCCTGTCTTGCTACTGCTGTTATGCATTCAGCAGCATGTATACTTGCCCCTAGGTGAGTATTCGCATATCTGGACATTTTCTATGCCTACAAATGGCCTGGAATATGAGCCAATGCATATATGTAGTATTCTATGAATTTATTATTTTTGTTGAGGCCATATACGAGGGTGTGCACCGCCGCCGTCTAAGACAAAGAGCACGACAAGCCTGACGGCGATGATGCTCGATCGGAGTGTCTAAGTGATGCCGCGTACATGTCAATGCAATAGCATGAATTTTCTGTATTTAATGAAATTTATTCCATATTTTTATGACTACATACAAGTGCTATAGCTATGCTCATCGTCGGCGACGACGACGACGGGCCTACCGACGAGGTGCCGGAGAGGCGGGACGCAGCCTCGAAGAAGCGGCGCGCCTGTGTCACCAGACACGTGGCGGTACGCCTAGGGTTGGGGTCTGCTACCAGACTTCTACCCGGACCGCGGCCGGAAGCGGCAAG
>NW_006920718.1:0-2501 GCF_000344685.1 Gloeophyllum trabeum ATCC 11539
ATAAACATCAGGAGGGATCGGACAGCTGGTGCTTAGCCAGTACTCAGTCCGCTGGTGTCAGGGATGATTCTACACCCTCATTCAAGTGTGTAGAGTCATATTTTATAGCCACCAGAGAGGCCAGCATGACCTGCTGGTTTTGCTGTTCAAGCGCCATCTGCACAAGTGCAGTATACATTGCCACCGCTTGATCTCGGTCAATTCTGAAGCGATTCAAGTCAGGTTCAGTTGTTCATGAGCTGCCAACATGTATTTATATGCTACGAAGCTGCCCGGACATCTGTCTGTGGCTCCCGAGCTGGGAACGGCTTCCCATCCTTGCTTTAACACATCTCAAGACACAGTATGCACTGGATTAAGACAGCTTTATGCTACGAATGAGTGTGGGTGTAAGGGAGTGTACAGGGAGAACAACTAGGGCAGGCATTAAAGAGAGACTAACCAATCCAAGGCAAAGGGATCAACAAGAAGGTAATTAAATGGAAAGTAAGGGGATGGAGCTAAGTCAAGGAGCGCAATCAGAACTCAGGCACATAGTCATTGTCAGAGGACTCCCTGCCTCCCTGCATAGGCTCATCATCTGACTCCTCAGTGGAGGGCTCCTCCTCAGCCTCCTTCCTCTTGCTGGACCCCTCACCCTTGTCCACATCATCCACCTCCATGAACTCATCCTCCCCTTGATCCTTGCCTTTGCCCTTACCATTCTTCTCCTTTGCCTTCTGTCTCTTCTCCCACTTGAGGCGATGCTTCGCAGCCAGACCTCCAGATTTTGCTGTCTTGGTAGCACCCATCTTGATCTTCTGCCCCTCACTACGCGTCTTGCGGTACTCAGCCCTATGCTTGTCTATGGTGAGCTTCTTCGCAGTGAGCAGCTTCTTGGTCTCTTCGCGTGCCAGGCTTCTCGCCTGCTGACCACAACCATCGTGGCAGTCCCTGATGTCGTCAAGAACATACCTCAGGTCTGCTGGACGGAGTTTGGACACATCCAGGTTCTGCAGGTTATTGGTCTTCATCTCCTCGCCCAGTCGCCTTTCTCGTCGCCTGACAGGAGCCAGGTAAAAGCGCTTACGTGCATCAACTGAAAGGCAGTCCCAATGGATACACGTGAACTGGACTGAAGGCTGGGAACCCTGTAAAACCATGAGTAAAAGCCATGGAACAGATCAATCAAGAGACTTACATCTGCTTGCGAAGTTGGCTGAGGTCGCCAGAGAATGATGGTACGCCCAGCTGCACAGGTGGACGTTGGAGCCACTGACTGAGCTAGAATCAAAGCAACATATAAGCTGAGCTCTCAACCAGAGCAGAGAAAACACCTACGGCAGTTCTCACATATCCCCCTCCTGGTCTTTGCACAATACAGCAATCTTGTATCATACTCATACTGAATGGCTGCTGCCCGCTCATCCTTTGCTGAAGCACCTTGGAAGCTCTTGGAGAACGTAGGGATCTGTTTATCCTGTTGGATGGCATCGATGACCTCGGCCTGCTGCACACGCTTCTGTTTATGGGCATTGGCAATGGCCACAGACTTCTCGTAATGCGCCTTATTCACATTCTTGCGCTGTGGCTTGATCACCTTGGACCGTACTGGGGCAGGTGGCTCTTTACGGACATGGGGTGGGCGCGCAACTCCAGGAGGAGGGTCTACGGTGCCAGCAGTAGGCACCACAGGAGCAGGATCCACAGGTGGAGTCACCTCGTCCTCTGGGGTGTTATCGCGGGACCTGCGAATCACAACAGGCATCTCCCGTTTGTGCCGACGGCTACGTCGGAGAGCAGGTGGGGGAGCATTGCCAGCAGGTGGAGGGGGTGGAGCATGTGGAGCTGGTACAGGAGCATTTGGAGCAGGCAGGGGAGCATCAGACACAGGTGGGGAAGACAGCGGAGAGCCAGGGTTAGAAGGAGCAACAGCTCCAGAGTCCAACTCAGCCTCAGAAACAGCAGGAGAAGGAGGGGGAGGTGTAAGTGACTCAGACATTACAGGCTATCTAGTAAACTATCAAATACTCGAATTCTAACACTATGCTAGTAGTTGGAAGAGAGAGAGACAGAGAGAGGAGGGGACGAGAATTTTTCATTTGCTTGAACATCGACGACGATTGCCTACAGCGGTAGCACAGCCACCGAGCGCGCCGGCGGCGGTGGCCGTCGTGCAAAGTCACTCGCGGACGTCGACACACACATTGTCGCGCTTCGCTAACCACCTCATCGTAATCCGCGGGTATGAAAACCCCGGAAGCCATGTTTTACTGACACTATTTTATGCTCTAGAGCCCGAGCGAGGCAGCCTCAGAGACAAGCCGACGCGCGCGAGACGCGAAGTCCCGCGTTGTGCTTCTGCCTGCTGTCGACACTCTCGACACCGCCGCCGCCACTTCCTCAGGCCTGGGATGGACATACAAAGTGGGGAGAAGCAGAGGCTAAGGGAAACCAGTAAGCAAATCAACTCAACTTCGATGTTTTGTTGTTTGATAGGAGGGGCTGGCATGCCTGCCTCA
>NW_006920719.1:0-2499 GCF_000344685.1 Gloeophyllum trabeum ATCC 11539
AAGGATGCGTGTTTATTCATTCCCTGCATTTACCTCTCCACCGCGTGTTCATACCATTAAGGTCCGAAGCTGGTTGAAGCCTTTATAGTCGGTCCGACGACTTAGTAGCCACCGCGGCTCATAGCCATCGTCGACTGCCTATCATATATTTTGTAGTGCGTCCGAGGTTGTATTGACTTTGTAGCCACCGCGGCTCATAGCCCGACTGCCTATTAGGAGCTGTTTACCGTGTGAAATATCCTTCGAGGAGATTCCGTTCCCACGATGACTCGGTCTTCTGGGTTTTGGAATCCCGTACTTCCTGTCGATCATTATATGCTACGCCTTGTACTGTGCATATAGGGATGTGCACTATATATCAGATGTCGTTTAGTTATTGGTCTGCTGTATTCACTGGTCGGTCAAAGCATATTAAGGTGGAATAGAAGCATCATACCCGGTTTGTGCTTCTCAGGCCTGGGCACAGCATTGCGCGCGCTGGTGTAACTTCCACGATTATCTATACGTGGCTAGTCAGACTCCATCCTTTCCTCCGACCTCGTCTCCATACGCATTTTTGAGAATTGATATCCGGCGTTACGAACGTCTTCGTCCTCATGCCCGCATCGCCGCTTTATCTTTGGTAGGGAAGCGGCGTCTTCTTTCCTTGTGAAAGCCTCGGTATGTTATCGTGTTTTTCTATAATGAGTCCGGTCTCTCATATTATGTAGGAAAACTACTAGGAAGTCTGTCCCTAGCAAGCGTATGGGCAGGTAAGTCGACGGTATTTTTCAGATATCATCACATGCTCATTGTCGTTTATATTTCCACAGTCCCGTGGGAGTGGTACAAACTCTCAAGTCCAAGGCAACAAGCAGAAAGGCGCCGGTCCGCGTAGGTTCCGATGAGGAGGATGTGATCGTTGTGCAGTACGACAGGTAAATACACTTTCAATACTTACCGTGATTTGTTCTTACGTGTCCTGATAGCGATAAATCTCAGCCCGATTCCTCAGTGCGTAAGGTGGGTGGAAGTCGAAAGAATGGTGTGAAGCCGAAAAAACGCGACATGAAGGGCAAGAGCCGCAAGATCGTCAAGTCTGAAGATGATAAGAGTGACGTCGAGCTCAAAATGTAAGTGTATGCAAGCTGCATTTCATATCAGCCGTCATGATATACATTAGATCTAGTTCAAAATCCACGTCTCGTGTTGCCGGCGACAAACAAAAACCGTATGCTATGAACGGAGACGATGATTCGAATGAGGAGTATGTGTCAAAAACCTCGCCGTTTCTTTTTAATATTAATAATCATCCAAGCGAGTTCCCTTCTATATCCGAGTTGGCAGCGTCTACTATAAAGGATAGGAATCCTGCCGTTACAAGCGTGCCCAAAAAGATGTGAGTGATAACGGGTTCTGGAGCAAATCAGCTGAATCTGAACGGAAATAGTATGATCAAGGGCACGAAGCGCAAAACTGACCTCGATGATATCTCCGGTGATGAACGTGACAGCGATATCCAAGAAGTCGATGTAAAGGCTTCAGTAAATAAGTGTGTATTCAAACGCGTCTGAGATCTACCTAATACCATGTTTTCGAAGGTCCGCTAAGCGTGCTAAGACCAACCTTGCGGTTGGCAAACACGTCGAGATTAGGAAGAAAGGAGTTGGCGCTGAACCGAAGGAATATGATGAAGGAGAAGTCAAATCTGATGAGGGAAGTGATGACGAAGTTTGCGTTCCAGTAGTGAAGTCAGTTTTGCTATATTATCTAACACATAATGTAACTCTCGTGATCCACAGAGGGTATGGCAGCGATGATGAAAACAGCCGTGAGCGCGAAGAAGTCAAAGACGAAGCGATGGAGCTTCCGGTTGTTCGGTGCGTTCAGGCCAATGTCATTGTTGTTGAATTTGCTCATATATAGGTACATACATAGAGGTCGCCAGACACCTACCACGCGAGAGCCACCTGAGGCCGATGATGTCGTGCAGTAAGTTCAGTCTCCGATGTTGGACAGCAATTTTCATGGGAATATTAGGCACGGACCGGACGTCACATTGAAAGAAGAACTAATGGACCCGTTGCTCAAAGCCACATACGTGAATCTCCCGCATCTCCCTCGGTGAGTGTTCTCATTTAATTAATGCACTTTACTGAACACATGGTGTAAGACTGGGTAAACTGGAGCCGGCATCCACCTATGGCCAATACAGCGAAGGCGGTCAAGTGATGTTCAGCGGCTGGAAAAATATTCTCAAATGTTATCAGGCGCCGATGTGCCAACTAGCGCGAAACGGCAAACACTGTGAGCATGTGGATAAAATTCTTGAGTACGTCTCTACACCCTTCATAGAATTGAAATAAGTTGCCGATACATTGCCACAAAATATAATAGCTACATCAAGGACGTTATATTTTTTGCGCGTAAGGACACTCCACGTGACAGGTTCATAAACCTTTCAAGGATCTCCCTGGACGTTTTGGTTCCATCGACTGGAACAAGCAAATCGATCATCAT
>NW_006920720.1:0-2495 GCF_000344685.1 Gloeophyllum trabeum ATCC 11539
GCAACTGAGTCCCACGGTCTGCTGGTAATCACCGTTGATATAGCGTGGGTAATATCCCCTGTGGGCCACGAATGCTACTGCCATATGTGGTAATAATGGTGCAACCTCGCGATAGCACGTACACACTGTGACTCTTCTTACAACTGGTCCTGGTAACAAGTGCATTTCTAGTTTCTGCATTTTTACCTTCTGTGTATTCCGGTGCAACAGGTCATCGATACGAGCATCAAAGGCGGTAATTTATTGAAGCAACCACTGGCGTGCTGCCAGATTGTATTGTACTAATAATGTATTAACCGTACTACTGTTCCACAGACATGAATTTACTGTACCACAGACACGAATTCGAAGCTTTTGAGACATGAGAGATCTACATATTCATCGCCTGGGCTGTTAATGTCTTTCCCCGGACGTTTATGGATGAGGGAGTGCATGGAGGGTACATCACCGGGAATGCCATTAAAGTCGAGAACACAGTTGATGACTTGCTTCGCATATGCTGATTCTCCCTTGATCTCCCTCATGTACCGCCCCTGTGGATAATATTGGGCCGAACCTTGTCCCTTCGAATTACCCTCATACTTGTTCGAGTCTAAGACCATCAAGGCAAGCGCGAGAAATGGGATCTTGCGCAAGGGCTTATCCCATCGATTCGGGAGAGCCAAGGCGAGGTTGCCGATAAGTCTGAGGACAGAAGGATGAGCCTGGTTGGTGGTGACATGGCCATACTTCCTATCGATGTCCAATGACAACTCCGTCAGATGGCACAGGTCATAACAGTAGAAGTGGCCGCCTGTGGCCACTGTCTTGACCGGCGTGTACACACAGTGCATTATATTCGGGGGCTGAATGCTAAGCAAGAGTTGCTGCGGTAAGTCTTTCATTCTCTGGATAGTGGCAAGTAGGTTTGCTTACAGTATGTCACCAGGCACCAAGCAAACCGTACCAATTTGCTCCACTTCGTCGTGGTATTTCTCTAACAGTTTGGGAAGACTCTTTGTTGCCCTCTTGAAGCGCTGCTGCACTTGCTCCCTTGAAACCAACCCGTCTGTCTTCATCTTAATCAACGTCCAGAATTTGGCCCCGTCACGGATCGCCATCCAGGTTGCTGCGCCGCCAGCATCATGGTGCGTGTGCGAAACAAATCCGCCGTGCGTTATCAAGTCCCACATGACGAGCTGATATGTGTCTGGATGCATAAGTTGCGGTCCAGCTAGCTCAGCAGCGTCTTCCAATTTACGACGCTTCGTGCCAGCCTTGCAAGGCAGGGCGAGGTTGTAGAGCCGGTTCTGAAACATCGCATGATTCTGCTCATTCATAAGGCTAGATTTTACGCATCAGATCTCTCACCGAGGAGATAGCTAAGGAGCGTGTTTGGAGACATACCCAATGAACCAAGGCATGCCAGAGTGATCAGGGGCGTAGGAATCAAGTAGATTCCCGCAGATTCTGGTTGAGGTCGCCTTGTCGATGAACTCTCCAAGGGGCAGCTCCCCATAGATCTTCGGCGGTGTTCCCTCGTCCCCCGAGGACTCAGCAGCCTCATCGTCGCTGGAATTGTAGCCCGCATCTTTCAGGGAGCGTACATATTTAGACCTCTTGGCCGCATCTGCAAACAACTAGTCGTTAGCGGCTATGACGCGCTGGATGAACAGATTAGCTTACCCTGAAATACAACCGGGTTGTGCAAGGATGACTTGTACTGTTCCATAGAGGGGCGATCAAATTTGTACTGGGGGCCAGGGAGCTTGAATCCGCGAATGAGAACTGGCACACCAATCGCGAGTTTCTCCTTCACCCGTGCAACCACTTTCGATGACTCGTCAGGTGTAGGATACATACTATCGCAACACATAGAATTTATGTCGAATGAAAAGACCAGAGCTTCGCCGCTTTCATCTGGGTTAAGGGCGTCGGGCGCCGCCGCCATTGCACGTGCTACGCTTATGTCCTAATACAGGGTATGAGCATGAGTTAAGACGGTATGGGAGATTGACTACGTGCATTGCAATCATCCCCTTGTATGAAATTCCACGGCAGGTAGGATTTCACGCCGTTCTGCCACGTGACTTGCTCTGTGCCGACAGGAAACTCGGTTCCCTCAACGCCATCTGTAAATGATAGACTGCCCAGATTAATGCGCAGGAGGTCGACATCTTGATCCGCAGACGAGGGGAACGCATGAAGATTGTCGAGGTCGCCAAGATCCAGCTCAGGTAGAGGTACTGATGTTGACCTCTTATCCGAAGGGAGGGGGGTTAGAGGCCCGTCAAAGAGATCGAAGGCTTGGGGAGCTGAAGATGATGCGGACTGGGTGACATGGAAGTCGCTCAGTTTGCTTGGGCCCGGTTGGCGCCCTTCGTCAGCATCTGCGCGGTCATCCAATCTTCGCTTCTTCGGATGTTTGTGCGTCCTGGATACCTTTTTCCCCTGGCTTGATTCCGCGAGTCGCGTCGCTTCAATGCGAGCAACATCAGCTCCCTTGCGGATGTTGT
>NW_006920721.1:0-2488 GCF_000344685.1 Gloeophyllum trabeum ATCC 11539
CCCTGCTCTGTACGCAGCTCTCGCTGGAAAGAGGCTATTCTGCGTGATGGATGGGATTTGTCGGAGAGCGACGCTCATAGCCTTGCTCAGGCCATGTTATCCGACATATGCGGAGACTTGAAAAGGCACTACAAGGTACGTGCCAGATAAAGTTCAATACACAGAGATGAATCACTTCTCTGACTTTCTCTGACAGGTCTCGGAAGCAGGGATTAGACGCTCAGGCTGCATGTCGACGTTGGTTGTTATCATTCTTATTGAGACGAGTCTGCTTGTCTTTTTGTTTGCACTTCAAAATGTAGAATAGAAATCTGTATAACTCCAGGATACCACAAGTACTTCTATGCGCCTTTCTCAGGTCACGTGCACCGTGTCGCGACGCGTATGGGGCGTCTGTTTACATCTTTGTTTGCTGCTGTATGTGCACTCAGTTCACGGGATGCCATAAACTGACGATTCTTTTCCCTCATCACCATCATCTTCCCATCCCCGTCACCATTTCACCTGTTATGGGCAGTGGACACACAAGGCTTTACGGCACCACCCCATGTCCTGGAGCACAGCAGCCTCGGGCTAGCCGGCCTCCGAGGGTCAAGCTCAGCGCCAAAGCCCTGGAGATTCTGAAGATTGAAAGACGCACTAAGGCAACCTCCTACCAAGTTGATCTTGACGCTGCCTTTGCCAAGATCGATGCCATGAAATATGAACTGGCGACAAAATATAGCAAGAGTCTTCGCAGTGTAGCGTCAGACTTGCACTGCGGACGCGGAAGCCTGACGCGAGGATCTCGTACCAAACTCAACCCTTGGAATGCCTTCATTTGGAAGATCGGCGAGATAAGACGCGAAGAGGGTGATACACAGCGTACGACATCGCGTATTTCTCTTCACTCCACGCAATCTTATCTGTTGTTTCTAGATGCCGAGGGAAAGGAAGTTCTCAAAGGCCTCACCGGCGATGCAGACGCACGTGCAGAGTACCATGCACTCTCAGCCGCCGAGAAAAAGGAGCTTGTAGAAGAATTCAAAGCCCATAAAGTCCGGGAAGCTAAAGGGCACCGTGTTTCGTCGAAATCGCGTGCCAATGATATCGCGTATGTGACGTCTACGTGTGTCAACGAGGTGTGTTGCTCGGCCGGTCACGATGCTGGTCGCTTCTGATCACATGGTCTACAATGTAGCTCGATAATATGCGTGCCCGGACAGGTGCCGAGTCAATCTTGCTTGTTGTTCGCGGTACCACAGACATATCCACAAAGCCGCGCTTTTATGCTACCGAGGGAGTCAACAGTTTCATCAACACTTGTCTCAAGATGGATATCGGAGACATTATGTCAAAGCTGGAAGGTTTCGCGTTGACCGGTCTGCAAGGTATGTAACTTCTCGTCTGTGGACGGCCGCCCAGCATGCTAATGTTTCCAAAATTCAGGGGCCGCACAAAATCACAAAGAACGCGCAAACGCCACTCGAGGTAACGTTCGCGAGTCGATCGTAAAGAAGCTTTGTATGTCTGCTATTCATTTTGTACAAACACATAAACTGATTATCTCAAAGCTGAAGCAACTGGTATTACGAAACCCGTGATGGTTTGGACAAACAAGTATGAATTGAGTTTCAAGTACAAAGTTGCCCTCGACGGATGGCCAGCCCACATACCCTTCGGAAACCTCAGCAGTGTCGTTCGGTCCCTCCCCCACTACGAGGAGCTCTTGCGGCTCTGCGAGAATGATACGATAATGTTCCGCCGACTGAGTGAAGATGAGGTTGAAGAGCTTCGGAAGGAGCGTGACGGGCGCATCAATGCTGGAGAGGATGCTCCACCGGCGCCAAAGAAGGCCAGGGCCGACAAGGGTACGAAGAGGAAGAGGTCTGGCAGATCTGAGGATGATGGTGCAGCAGGGAAGAAGAAAGCCGGGAGGAAGAAGGGCGGAATCAAGAGCTCCGAGCTCGTGAGCGACGAGTCAGAGTCGGAGGATGACGAGAACCAGGAAGGCAACCCTGTCCCTCGCGACTCTCAGTCAGAGGATACCGAACACCAGCAGAGCAGCCCCATTCCTCGCGAGCCTCGTCTTGAAGACAGACCGGCCGGTCCAACAGTCCACGCTCACCTGCAGGCCCCCTCGAACGAGCGCAGAGCGACTTCTGCTGTCGCTATCAACCAGCGCTCTAGCAGCGCGAGCGACGAGAATGTCCCTCCCAGCCCTTCCACCCCATCTGACCCCATACCCATGTCATTCGCATCGGACGCTGTTCCGTCAGACTGTGCAGTGGCCACCACTGTGCTCGGCTCTTCCGCGTCGTTCAACATCCCATCTGGTATCAACACCCCACTTCTCTCGAACGCGAAGATGCTGTCTCTGCCGCCGACGGACCTATTCTACCCGAACACCATTAATAACATGAACAATTCTGACGCCTTGGTCTCGGTGATCCCATCTCCTCTTCCAAGCGCCGACTTGTCGTCGATACCTGCATCCTCCGATGCATTT
>NW_006920722.1:0-2485 GCF_000344685.1 Gloeophyllum trabeum ATCC 11539
AATAAGGTATACATACAGCCTTGACCCGGGAAACTATGATGGGGACATGTCAAACTTTGCTCTACGTATAGCCCTCTTCTTCTCGGCACGATACTCAGCATCGTGCGCAGGCGTAAGCTTCATAAACACCGTCCAAAGTCCGGCATCTGTCCGCCCTGCCAAGATCATCTTGTCACGTATCTCCTGACTAGCGCTGTACCACCTCAGTCGGTGAGAGTAATATGTCGAGGATACAAATGACACCTTGAAGCGTGCTGTGAAGAATGGGCCGATGGCTTGATTGGTGTGCACAAGAGCGTCGAGCTCCCCAAAGGCATCCCGAATGTCGCAAGCATAGAAGTCCTGTGGCCACCTTTTGAAGTACTCATACGAAGCTGGGGAGAGAGGGTCATTGCTCCCAGCATCAATATCGATGGCGTTATCTATTGATGTACCACAGGTGGGAGCAACCAGCGCAAGCTCAACACATTCTTGCTTGATTACAGCTGCAGGTGATGCGGGAACCGAGGATTGTGTCGACGAGATAGACTGAGAAACACAGATTGAGCCAAAAGATGACAACGGCGCCAGAGAGGACACTGATGAAGATGACGGAGATGGGAGAGATAGACCTAAGCCGAGTGGCGAAGAGACGACTCGCTTCTTCACCTGATGCTCATCACGTAAGGGCGGAGAGCTGTCAAGCCGTCTCTTACTTGATGACGGTGTTGTCTGGATGACCTCAGAAGCCCGGCGCACAGACGTGCGCTCCAGTCGCAGTGAATCGCGGAGATGTGGCTTGCTCTCCATCATCGCCATGTCAAACAGTCGATCAAGGCTGCGACAGATGCCTACACAGGTTGCGCGCAGAAATAGATGCTGATTGTATTGTCGCACATCGACAGTATGCCCTAATCGGATGGTGTACCAGCAGCGAACATTGTTTTCATAGAGCTGTGCACAGCCGATGTTCTGAGGGTCGATCGGAATCTTCAGGCTGCAGAGCGTAGGTTCGTCGAGTGTGAACGTTGGCCAGTGGAAGCCGTCCTGGATGACAACCGCCTCTGGCTCCCGTTCATCTTGAAAGATCGTCAGTAAGATATGGAGAGTGATGCTGTAAAGTATACGCACATCTAGCCAGATATACACTGTCACCTTCTGTCTAACCCGCTTCTCTGCTTCTAACCGCTGTGTTTCATCCTGTCGCCGCTTCTCGTGCATCTCCTGCTCCCGCCGGTACTGCTCCGTGAAGATTGCAGGCAACTGAGAGATATACCGTGCATCAGGCCGTGGATCGGTTGCTGGCATTGATCTTGGGTCACGTTGCTCACGAAGTTCATCCTGGGTTGATTGAGGGACACCAATAGGCACTGATACGGCGTTAGAATCTGTGGGAGGAAGACCGTCTGAGCGAGAGGCTGAAGCAGTGATATCCAAGCCAGACGCAGCTAACCCAGACCTAGAGGCAGATGCAGAGACAGACGCTAGCGGCTGAGATGCTGGCAGAGGAACAGTCTGGAGAGCAACAGATGAGGCAGTTGGGTAGAAAGCACCCGGTAGAGCATGCGTCTTGACCGGACAGCCACCCTTCTCTCTGCAGTGCTTGCGGCACATCTCACGCATGCAGCCCAGATGTATACGTCCATTGCCGCAGTTGCAGCCCCACTTGCACTGCTTCTTGCTGCCCGAAGCATCTGTACCCGGCAGAATTGGCTCATTACCAGGATCACTAGATCCCATGAGTATGATAGTCCGTCCGTCTTGCTGAAGCTCGAGGAGTTCCTCCTCAGATGGGTCACCATGGTAATAGACAACGGGTGCCTCCCAATCCAGGCTTTGCTCGTCCGCAAGTTCCTGAAGAGTCGCAAGGTAAGACGGTGCAAGGATCCCATGATTCTCTAGGGGGTTGCCGAGCTGTTTCGGTATACGGCGCCTCCTACCAGATCCCGCTGAAGTGACAGAGTCATCTGACGGGGGGTTGTAGACCGGAATAGGTGCAGGATCATGAGCAGCTTCCATAACAGGGGCTCCTTGCACATCCGACGCCGTAGCCCACCGGAAATAGTTGCAGCGGCCCGTTGGCGAGTTGATGTTCATCCTCTCGCACTATTGTATCAGTATCAGCATCAGCATCAGCAACAAGGAAGCAGGGTAGAGCCCCCTTACCTTTGCATACAATTTTCCGTAGTTGCCGTTCTTCTTGGATTTAACAGGCTTGATTATAGCTGGTTGTCCACAGTCTGTACAGATATGCATATATACAGCGGCAAGTAATATACAATGATGTGTCGCATGTAGTGGAAGTATCGCCTAAGGGTAATGGGGTAGAAAGAAGTAGGGGGGAGGAAAAGAGACGAAAGAAAGAGAGAGCACAGTCCCAACTGGAATGACAGCGGATGTGAAGAGTGAACCCATGTCGTAGCCACTGCATCATCAGCCACCATGGACGGCTTGGACAGTCCGGCTGACCTGGACGTCCCGGATTCTCGAACTCTCAGATTTCCTG
>NW_006920723.1:0-2480 GCF_000344685.1 Gloeophyllum trabeum ATCC 11539
CTGCAAGCGGCTGTAGAGTGACAGAAGTGAGCATAAGTGGACTTCGGATAACCCATACCTCGCAACAACCGACTCTGGCAATCCAGAATGGCAGAGATGCGCACCTCTTCCGATTGTTATCTCCGTCTAAGCCGTCTGCACGGTGTATTGAACACGGTCAGTTCGAGCAGTCCAACACGCCACCCGCGTCGCGAAGAGGAGTAAGCGCATATCTTACCTACTCTGGTTTGGAATGCAGATAAGGTGTGTGATCTGTAGGACATAGACTGGACGAGCACGACAGAACGGTGAGCCTGGGAGAACGTTGCGAATACTTTCGAGACCGGTTTGGCGCGGGACTGACTTTCGAGAAGCCTGACGCTTGCTCGAGAGTGGGACTCAAGACTACAAAAGGGTCAAGGGAGGATGTGACGGCCGTGTCGTAATGGTCTCACAACGATGCTGCTACAAGGTAACAGAAAATTTCATGATAGAGGATGCCGTAGTAGAGGTGCACATAACGGCTTGCGTGGAAGGAGCTTTCCATATGGCTTTGCGACCGGGGTTAGCAGCCATGTGATAGAGGGCCGAGCGAAGCTGATGACAAGTAAATGCGCCCACTGGGCATTCAAATGACGATGAAAGGAAGGTGCACATATCGACCTACCTCTTGTCTTCAAACGCTCTGGCGAGAGTCTAGATTAAATGTATACCTCTCAACTTGAAAATCATCAGCCCGCCGTATAGCCTGCCTTGATTTCAGCAAAGCATCGTGATTTCAGAGTGTTTTTCTCCTCAGTGTCGCACAACCATAGCGTGGGTCAAGATGCAAGGAGAAAGCTTAGTACAGTAGAGTCGACAGCACGACAGAAAACCGAAATACCAGTGCACATTCTAAGATCCAAATTCCGATCCGAGCGGAACTCCCGGCCCGGGCCGTGTTGTACAACTTCAAGATGTAGAATCCGCTACTTTGCCGCGCCCTGCCGTGCTACTCTCCATGCCCCACGCGTCTGCTACTTACTCAGTGCTCCTTCTGGAGGAAGCCGACTGCCCTCCAGTAAGATAACCATCTGTCAACATCGTCCGCACCCAATGCCGTCACTTTCTGCAAAGACGGAGCCTCCCTCTTCGCGACCTCCACGACTAAACGCGGGAAGCCCATCGCCTCGAGCTCGCGGTCGGTCGACGTCTTCTCTGCACCACGGAAGAAGTCCATATTACGCAACGCAGGATTGCCAGTAGCCTGTGCCACCGCGACGTGCGCGTGGCTGCTGATGGTAGCCTCGAGCTTAGCAAGCCAGTCCGAGTACGGAACGAGCGGTACCCCCATCTTCTCTGACAAGGGCTTCAATACGGTCGACCACGGAACGGGTTTGGGGTGAGCAAGGTGTAAAATCGGCGCCGAGGAGCGGCGCATTTCCACCAAGCTTGCACCGGCGACGTCCGCTGGAAGCCATGATACATGCTGGACAAAATCAGTACTTCGTTATTAGTAGGATCGGTTCACGCACCCCCGCCACAATCGGGAGACATCCGACAACCTCTCCTGCACGGACAAGAGAGGGGAACCACTCTACCGTACTCCACGCCCCGTTCTTCCCACCAGAGATCTGGCCAACACGCACTATACTCGGCGAGAGCGGAGTTGTCTCCGCAGCCTTGAGGAGGATCTTCTCTCCAACCCACTTTGATTCACTGTACCCAGAGCCTTGGGCGATTACGGGGTCGGGAATAGGCTCTTCGGGCGCAGGTCCACGAGTCCAGTCTGCTAGCGGTCAGAATGCGTCGACAGATAATTTGCTTGTCAACTCACTCCTGTACACGCTTAGTGAGCTCACGAAGAGGAACTTGGGCGGGGAAGTGAATTTCGAGGACAGAGCGAAGTCGAGTAGGTTGCGAGTCCCCGCGACCATAGGCTCCATGGAGCTGAGGGACACATTGAAATCTACGCGCCAGGCTTCATCCCGCGAGTTAGTGACTTTTATCAATCTTCACTACCAGATAAGGAATCTCACCGTTGTGAATAATGCAAGTCACCGATTCTTGCATGGCCTTGAATATAGCACCATCCAGCCCGAATTGCGATGACACCACGTCGCCCTCCAACAACGAAAGCTTTTCATGATGCACTAGCTCCGGCGACAAGCCTTGGTCCTCTAGCGCAATCTTCTGCCTGGCTTCGAGTCCACGCTGGGTCCTTGCATCCTTTCGGTTAAGCGCAAAGACGCGCGCCACCGAGGATTGCGCGAGCAGCGTGGCGAGAATGTGACACCCTAGCCGGCCCGTGGTCCCCGTAACCAGAACCGCCTCCGCGTTGGGCACGCGGACGCTGGGAGAGTGCGCTGGGAATTGGGCGCTGTACTTGTCCGCTAGCAGCTTCATACCATCTGCGGACGGGGTGGCGGCGGACGCGCCGGGCTGCGCCGTCGAGGAGAGGAAGGCACCCAGTTTGCGCACGGTGGGATATTGGTAGACAAAGTTATGCGGGATGTGCCGAG
>NW_006920724.1:0-2474 GCF_000344685.1 Gloeophyllum trabeum ATCC 11539
GCGCTCTCTACCACTGAGGCTGAGTATGTGGGTGCTGTCTCTGCTGCCCAGGAAGTGCTCTGGCTTCGAAATCTTCTCTCTGAATTTGGTTATGACATGTCCTCCCCATCCACACTTTATATCGACAACCTCTCTGCTCTGTCTGTTGCGAAGAACCCAGAGCACCATGGCCGCATGAAGCACTTGGATTTGTGCTTTTACTGGCTTAGGGATGAAGTCACCAAAGGCAAACTCAAGATGGTCCATCTGCGGACCTCAGACATGCCTGCGGATATCCTGACTAAATCCCTGCCTAGGCCGAAGGTCTTAGAAATGGTGAAGATGCTTGGATTGGGGAAGTGACCAGTCAGGGGGGAGTGTTGAGATCTGATGACTTGGTCACTCTTTGTTGACTGAGTGGCTCATGGAATGGCCTAGGCCCTTCTAGGCCGAGTTACCTTGTTCTGAGCCACTCCCTTTGTTGTGAGCCACTCCCTTTGTTGTGAGCCCCTCCCTTTGTATTCCTTGTATTCCTTGTTATCCTTGTTCTTCTTTGTATTTCGATGTTCCCTTGTTCTGTCCTTGTTCTTTGATGCCCTTGTATTCTACAGTATATAAGGGCTCCCTAGGTCGCTCTGTGTCCCCCAGTCTTGACACAGTTTGACCTAGGTGAGTCTGCCACTTGTATTCCTTATGCCAGAATATAGTCTTGACACAGTTTGACCTGGATCACACCAGCATAAAGTGGAGAGACCAACAATGTTGATGAAGCGACGTCGTGGGATGTTGTTTACTGGCTTCTGAGGGACACACAATATTTCATGAGTGCTTGGTGGTGCACTCGTCCAGTATGTGCACTGTGTGATCTCAATTTTGGGTGGACGGCATAAATACCTTTGCTCGAAATTTGCGGTATGTGGTGCTGCTCTCTGTGGCGTAGTCCAGGATCCCTGAATATACTACCAGAGGCCGTTCCCAGATTATAGTTCCATTAGGCTCAGATGAAATGGCTGATGTGCTCCCGCATTTGACCTTTTGGCCCACTTGTCTGGACAAGGACCACAGCCAACCGGCCTTTAAAGCATGCAGGGACCTTTGCCACCGGTGCAGAGGGTCCAGGCTCTTGACGACCGCGGAGCAGCAACTGAAAAATGGCTAGCACCTGGGTGTCGGGCAGGCCAACCTCTGTGCCCTATATTGCCTTCACCCTATTCGAGATCTCATTGCAAATGTCCACAAAGATGTGGCCCTTTGCGCGCAAACTCTACTTCTTATCTGGGATTCATAACACCTTCTATTGGTATATTAGAGGCTTCGACCTTCTCCGGGTCATACCAGTCATGAGTTGCTCAGGGGTAGTTATCGCTTGTCCAATCAGCCATCACAAAATCAAACAAGCTGTGAGCGATCGGCAGTTTACTCGGGGTTACAGTAGCATACAAAGTACTTGGAATGGGAACCAGTGAACCAGCTTATCAAACGTGTGCCCTAAGTGATCGTATCTTATGGCTTGCTGTTCTGCATGGCTTGTCATACGGAGAGCGTTCAGTTATTGTACAGTTATTCGGCGGATTCTATCAGTGATGTATAAATGGTGTGACAGAAGTCACAGTTCCGATCGCGATCGCTAAGCACTAGGGGCTGCTATCGAGTCTAGTACATTAGACTGGTGTGATCAGATGCTATACTTGTTGCGATGAACTTTGTAGGTCTGTGTTTATAAATTGACACATACATTTGTCGCATTTGCGTTCCTCTGTCGACAGATTGTCCATATGAACAGCTGGAAAGTGAAGGTCTTAGGTGACGGTGGTGTGGGCAAGAGCGCTCTGACCTTACAGGTAAGTGTGTCGGCGAGTCTGACTTGGCCAACTTCACATTGGGACAATTTGTCGGTGCATTGTTTGTCATGTGAGGTTCATAGAATTGTGTCTCTGGACTGTATGTCCAAATCTTTAGAGGTGTATTTTAGTTCAGCACTTGGACGATGCATGGAACTAAAGGCAGCATCAGGACTATGATCCAACTATACATGATATCTACAAGAAGCAATGTGTAGTCAATGGCCAGGTATGCATGCTTGAAATAATAGACACCGCTGGTCAGGGTATGTTGATTAATCAGCATACATGCTTTTGTTCCCAATGTGTGCTAAAAAACTATGCAGATGTGTTAGCAGCAGGCAGAACAGGGAAGCATAAGATGGGTGGCCATAAGCACACCAGGCCCAGACACATACACAAACCGAAGGCAAGGTCAATTGCACGGACTAAGGAACAAAGGAAATACAGTGGCTCAGTACATAGTCAAGCTGTTTGTACCTATTTGTCCCAGTGGCTCTGCATCCAATACAACCAAACCTAACAAGATGAAGATTTGACACTCCTGGGTCCATTTATCAAGTAAGCATTATGTCCTGCCTATTTCCAGCATGCACCTCATAACCTGCTGCTCAGAGAGGGACAAGGATTTGTCTTGATGGATTCAATTACATC
>NW_006920725.1:0-2474 GCF_000344685.1 Gloeophyllum trabeum ATCC 11539
AAAAAAAAATATTTTTATAAAAAATACAGCCAATTTTATAAGTAATGTAAAAAGTTTACATTTAACATATAAAAATTCTAAAATAAATACAAAAAATAAATTAATAAAAAAAGAATTACCCTCAAGAGCAGGTGACACTCTGCCTACAGAAAAAGTCGGTATAGACTCTTTACTTAGAAGTGTAAGTAATTTCAATCTAACAAATTCAGTGCCGTCAGACTTAAGAAGAGAAAAAAATCTCTACAAATATCTGACTTCCCTAAGTGAAATAAATACTGCAGTAGCCAAATCTCAAATTATGGATTATAATTTTAATAAAAATAACAATATTAATAAATTAATTAGTGATGTAACTAGAATATTAGAATATTGTTTTCATTCTCTTTCTACTTTAATTAGTAGACCTATATTTAAAATAACACCAGATAAAGTAGTAATACAATTATTTTACTATGTTTTAAAAAATCGAAGAAATAAAAAATATTTAAATCTACAAAGAAGAAGAAGTAAATTAATAATAAGAAGATATAAAGGTATTTCAATAAGTAACAATGACAGAAAAATAAGATATTTAAGAAGAAATAGTGCCGGCCGGCAAAGAAATATGACAGTAGGAAAATTAAAAAATATGATGTGAAATACATATTTCACTAAATATTTTAAAAGCCACAGAATACATATGCAAATTTTATGTTCTATCTTAAGTAGAATTTTTAATAAACCAGTAGAATTAGAATTAATTCGACTATATCGGCCTTATTTTGATAGTAATATTTTAGTTAATACTATTGGCTTAATTAGTAATAAAATTAAATTTAGAAAAATTTTAAAAAAATTATTTAGAAAAGCTACAATTAGAAATAATAAAAAAACTAATAGTAATATTAATTTAAAAAAACCAACAAGAAGTAGATATAGCAACAGAATATCTCTATCTGGGACAGATTTATTACCTTCCTTCTTATCTGGAATACAAATAAGAGTAGCTGGTCGACTATTAACAAACAGAGTTATACCTCGAATGACAGTAAAAAATTATCAAAAAGGTAGATTAGCTAGAAGTAAAGCTACTTTAGTAGATACTTCTCGATTTACTAGAAAAAATAAGAGAGGTACATTTAGTATTACTGTTTCAACTGGTCATATTATACAATAATTGTAATTTAAATTTTTAATATTTAAATTATATTATAATTATAATTAAAATTGAAATTTAATTTTTAATTTTTATAAATTCCGTAATCCTCCCTGATTAATATAATTCAATATAATCTAATATAATACAATATAATACAATATAATACAATCTCACATAAGAGAGTATTTTAATCTTGATAGTAATATCTTATAAGTATTTTATACTTTAGTATATTTTTATTTTTTTTAATATTTTTACTATTTTTATAGTTATTCTTTTTATAATGAATTTATTTTAGTATTTTACCCTTTATTTTTATTATTATTATTTAAGTATTTTACTCTTTATTATTTTTGTATTATTATGATATTCTAATTTAAGTACTATACAAAATATACTTATAATATAAGTATTATTATATTAATTTTGTTAAATATAAAAATTACTTAGAATATATTAGATAATTATAAATATTATTAGAAAGCCTAACGGCAGCCTAACGGCAGCCTAACAGGAAGAAGAGATGCGGAGCTTCTTGCCTAGCTAATAGAAGCTTAACGGGGCCTTAACGGGCTCAGGGCTAGGTAGCCTCCCGGCTCCGGTAGAAAGAGGGTACTGGGTGCTGGCACTATAATTACTTTAATATGATTCTCATTATAGTATAAGATATTATATTAATTTATTTTTTACTATACGACTATAATTAAAATAGTATCATTAAGGTATTCTATACAATATATAAGTATATATATATTATATTATATTATATTATATTATATTGTAAAATATTGTATTATATTGTAATATTTTGTATTGTGTTATATTATATTGTATTCTATTGTATTATTTTGTATTATATTATAATACCTTATAACATATTATATTATATTAAATTAAATCATATTAAAATATACTATATGTTATTATATAAAATTATACTAAAATATACTTTATTATATAAAATTAAATTAGATTAAAATATACTATATAATATAAAATTAAATTTTATTAAAATATATTAAATAAGAAAGGTATTTATAGAAAAATATATATATAAAGTTATACTTATAAAGCAATAATATTAATATACTTATATTGAGATATAGATAGAAAAATATAAGTAAAGTATTATAATCTAAAAAATAAAGAAATAAATATATAAATATATATGTATATATCTCTTAATATACAAATAGTAATAAGAATAAAGTATTTATTTAGAGTAACTCTAAAAGAGTATAAATAATGATAATAATTACAATTTTATTACTTATCATGGCAATAGCCATACCTAATATCAGTCTACAATTGTCTCCAATTGTCTTAACTAGAATAA
>NW_006920726.1:0-2474 GCF_000344685.1 Gloeophyllum trabeum ATCC 11539
CGAACCCCCAAAGCCCCCACTGGCCCTCCACCGAGTTCGCCCTTCTGGCCGGGTGTTGACGTTGGGGTCCAAATTCAGCCCAGAGGCTGGGGAATGGATGTGTCCCCCCTATTTCATGCCCCCCGAGTCTGATTCAGTAGGCACCGAAGGCACAAAAATGCCTGATTCACCCTCCACCCATCACCGTTGGGTTACAGCCTGACCTTGTCACACATCCATTGGCTCCAGAAGTGTGGTGATTTGACTGGGCTTTGTTGCACTCCCCTTTTCCAGTATTTAAAAGTCTGTTTCATTATCCACCAAACACACCAGAGTCCACCGTTCACTCCCCAGTGATTTTATCCTCCAGTCTACTGTTATTGGAGTTCGGTCAGACTTTGGACTACATTAAGGACAGCTTTAGATTGCAAACGAGTGTGGTCTAAGGGAGTGTACAGGAAGTTCAACTAGGTGGATCATTAAAGAGAATCTAACAAACCCAAGAAGAATCGATGGACAAGTACGCAATTAATGCAGATATAGGAAGGCATGTAGAAGTCAGAAAGCATAGTCAAGCAATCACAGCACATTCAGAAAGGAAGAATACACTACTCATCCTCTGACTCAGGGCCCAAGGTGTCATCCTCAGACTCCTCTGTGGTTGAGTCCTCCTGAACCCTGTCCTGTACCTTGCTACTGCCCTCACCTCTATCATCTTCATCCACCTCCATCTCATCCATCCCACTCCGCTTCAACCACCTAGCATGCTTCTTAGCCCTTTTGTTCGCAAGCCTCTGTACCTTGTTCCCTGCCCTCTTCTCCTTCTGGAGCATTGAGCGGGCCTTACGGTACTCAGCCCTATTCTCCCGCTTCGTATCCGCTTTTGCCTCCAGGAGCTCATCGGTCTCCTCCAGCAGGAGACAAGCTGGGTGATCTGCCTCTCCTGAATGACACTTCTTGATGTCAGCAAGGACCCATCGGACTTTTGCAGCAGACAGTCTTGAAACATCAAGGTGCTGAAGCTTTGCCTTTGTCATACCCTTCTTCTTCTTCTGGCCTGGGGCATATTGCGGTGGAATATCTTCCTTCTTGTAGAACCGCGCCCGTGCATCATGCGTCATACACCGCCAGTGCATGCCAGTGTACTGGACATCCACATAACGGCCCTAATGGACAATGAGCAAGACAGAAGCAGCAGAGTAAATCAAATGTACTCACGACTTGGATAGTTGGACCAGGCCGTAACAGGACCAGTGGATCAGGGCCGTTCACCGGCGATGCCACAGAGAATGCTGAAGTTCAAGTCAAGAACTCAAGCAATACACCCAAAGATAGAAGACTCACTGCAATGGGAGCATACCTCCTTGCGCTCACGGTTTGAGACCACCACTATGGATGCTCTGCGATTGATCTCATCCGCATGATGCTGGATAGCGGGATTTCCACGGGCCTTCTTCACTGTTGGGTACTTATCCTCATCTGCAGTGGTGTCCAACACCGCAAAGTGCTTCGCAATCTTCTCCTTGTGGGCAGATGCCACAGCCTCTGACATCTCAAGCGTCTTGGCATTCTGACGAGATGGCTTAGGCTTGATCAGAACTGAACGCACCGCGGCAGGAGGCTCCTGTCGCTCCTTACGCTTCTTAGATGACAGCCCAAAGCAAGGAGCATCAGGAGCATCAGGATCAGGAGCGGGCGGAGGAGGAGTCGGAGCAGGTGGAGGAGGAGTCGGAGCGGGTGGAGGAGGAGTTGGAGCAGGCGGAGCAGGAGGAGGGGTTGGAGCATGCAGAGGAGGAGGAGTTGGAGCGTGCGGAGGAGGAGAAGCAGGTGGAAGTGGAGGGGGAGTTATAGCTGGTAGAGGAGGAGGGGGAGCAGAACTAGCTTCAGCACTAGCAGGGCCAACTTCACTATCACCAGGGACAGGGGAAGTCCCAGGAGCAGCAGGGCCAGGAGAGGCCCCATCATCAGCAGGACCAACAGAGCCAGAAGAAGGATGAGCAGAAGCACTTCCAGACATTACTAGGCAAGCAGTAAATTATCAGGAAAAAACTCGAAGTTAAAAGAGCAAGGAGAGAGTCAGGAATGTGGGAGGAGAGAGAAATAGGACCAGAAAATAACTTGGTTCAAGTCGAGGTCGATTGCCCGAAGCGGTGAGGCAGCCACGTGCCAGCTGTGGCATGAGTAGCCCGACTCAAGTGCTCGCGCTCACCGACGCATGCGTTAATACGCCCCGGTATGTCTTTCATTGTGTGAGACGGGTATGAAAACCCCCTGAGACATTGTGTATTTACTCTATTTTACCCTCTAGAGCCCGTCCGAGGCAGCTCGGAAACAAGCGCCTACTGCCGGAGACGCGCGAGACGCTAAGTCCGCGTCTCGCCCACTACTTGCTCCAACTCAGGCACCCCCCTACCAGTACCTACTTAGGTACAACTTACTTACAAAAATGATATCCCTAAGGAGGCTGTGGGAAGCTGGTCTGGGCAGGTCAGGGA
>NW_006920727.1:0-2456 GCF_000344685.1 Gloeophyllum trabeum ATCC 11539
GCTGCTCGATGGTCTCAGGTATTTCACTCCGTAATTTGTCCGAACGGATCACGATTAGGAGGCGCATGGGCTGTTCCCCCTATTTGCCGTCACTGGCTCACATCCACTTATTCCCCTGGACATATTGAGGCAACATATCTTCAACCTCTCCGACGTCTATTCTTTCCAGCGAAGACCTAATTGTCCGCCGTGCAATAGCCTTGCAAAAGCGGGACGCGCAGGTTGAACATCTCCACTCACGGGTTCTCCAGCACCGTGTCGAGGCAGCGCGTCGTTTTGAGAGAGACCATGCGGCTACAATCCGGGACTTTAATTTTAAACGGGGCGATTTGGTTTTGGTCCGGAATACCAAGATCGAAAAATCCCTCAATCGCAAAATGCGGCCACGATACCTCGGACCTCTCATTACGGTGTCCCGGAACCGCGGCGGTGCTTATATTCTCGCTGAATTGGATGGTACGCTCTTCGACCGACCCTTCGCCGCATTCCGAGTCATTCCCTACCTGGCACGAAAATCTATTACCCTCCCAGCGGACTTTACCGATGTCGGAGAAGCGCAGGTTCACAGGATGGAAGAACAGGACGATCATGGCGACGATGAAGATGACGAAGACTCAGTGGATGGCGACATCTCATAGGAGGAACTGCGGACAGTTCCGATTTTAGTCCGGGGGAGGAATGGTGTGCCCCATATACCCAAATGTTTCGCATTTTACTCGCTCTATTTTATTCCGCTTTTGAACTATTTTAGACAATCAGCCAACGTTCTCGATCCGGGTTACCAAGCTATGTGACTTTCTTTCTTTTGTTTCAAACGTTCGTTTTACTGGATCTCACCGCATAAACACCAAAATCTTTTAAGCGTTTCTTCTCATATCGAACAATTGTTTCGAATTTATTCTTTACTCCGCTCACTTTATATATGGACAGACGAGATCATATTTTAATTCGCACGATACAAAAGACGGGTACAACGCCGGAGTCAAATACAAGTACATTTCGCAAGGACGCACGAATGAAAAAGGCCAGCCACAACAAGCTATTACATTATACAGCTCACGCAAAGTGGACGCGGAGAGGCATTACCGGAGAAAAACCACTTACGACGCGGAGGACCCCGGAGTCGAGCCATGGGCATCCTCCTCGACTTCAGGACTCCCTTCAGTGCCAGGCGGCCGTTCGGACAAGCCGAGACTCTCCTCCACAACAGCAAGGCGGCGATCTAACCCTTGAGTCTCCTCTTGCAGGGTCCGGAACGAAACCTGCGAATGGGAGCGCAAGAGGCCCAGATCCATCACCACATTACCTTGCTCGACGCGGAGTTGTCGAATCTCCTCGCGTACCTCCTCGATAGCGCCGCGGAGCTCTAGCTGCTGCCTCCGCACATCATCCACTCCGCGCCGCAATTCCGCCGTCTCCTCGCGCAGCCTCAAGGAGCTCTCCCGCATAGTGAGTGACTGCTCCCGCAGCTCAACGACGGATCGCGCGAGCCGAGATATTTGCTCCGCCGACTGGTCAGCACGGGGAAGCAGCGAGAGCAGCGAGTGGTCGGAGCTGGGCGTACGAGAGACAGGAAATACCTCCGGGCCGAGCTCAAGAAGGGATACGGCGGGACTAGGCGCGACCGGTGGCGGATTGGATGAATGAGCCGCGGAAGGCCCTTGCGTGGCGGAAGGCACGTCGGCTGACGCAGTGGCCTTGCCCTTCCCCTTGGGACGAGGGCGGGGAGGGACCTCGACTTCTGGGACCAGCATAAGATCAGCCATCGACACGAAAAAGGTTGCTAAAGGCTTACTGGTTACACTATCCAGATGCAGGCGAGGTTTCTTGGGGCTCCCCTGCGGTCCGGTCGCTACCACCTCACCCATGTCCTCCGACTCCCCGGTACTCTCCACTTGCATGCCCTTTTCATCCGCAAAACTGCACCGAGTCTTCTTCTGCGCGCACTCCTGACACGCCTCCGCGTTACCGGACACCGGCGCATGACACTGTATATTCCGCGCAGTGCAACCTCGACACTAGGGAAGGAGTAAATACCCCCACGGTTAAAAGAGGAGAATTGAATCCGGGACGTACCGCAACCTCCGCCGCCTCGTAGGTGACTTTGCCTGTACCCTTGGGACGACCACGACGACGGGGCTGAGGCCGAGGATCCTCCGTAGTGGATTGCGTAGTCGTGGCCGGCTCCGCGTGAGCACGTTTTGTACCACTGCGCGTTTTCCCAACAACCGGAATAGATGTCGCAGGAGGAACCGCCGCCGGAGTGGTCGTGTCGTCGCCGGAGCAACCGGGAAAGGTCGTGTCGAAGGGGAAGCCGTGAAGTCGATGAGTCGCGTCCCGCGAGAGACGTCGCAGCTCGTGACAATGGCGGAGGGGAGCTCCAGTTGCGCAGTAAGCGTAGCAATCATACGGGCGGTGGCCAGGGTCATCTTCCTGTCCACGAAAAGTAGCTGCAG
>NW_006920728.1:0-2456 GCF_000344685.1 Gloeophyllum trabeum ATCC 11539
CAAAGAATCCGTTGGCGGCATCATCATGTGGTTCCCGGCAAGGGGAAACCTCGGAGTCGGCATGGCAAGCCGATATCACATGAATCCGGCACTTAACCGTGCCGGTATGCCGTTCGCACAGTATCGCTGACGCGTACAAGGTTTTATTTAGAACAACCAATCCCTTTCGAAGAATTACAGAGGTAAAGTTTCTCCGTAATTTGAAATGTCCAGAAAGGTAGGGCCTTTGTCCCTCGGCTGCTCGGCAGCCGACGGCATCGGCTCGGAGCTACGGGAAGTACTTCCGCTTAGTCGTGCACACTGACTTAGCGGCCCGTCAAATTTCAAAATACTATGCAGACCTGAAGAGCATAAAATGCGAAACGGGTAGAGGCTTAGTTCCCCAGAGAACTAGCCCGTTGTCTGCTAGTTTCGCTAACTCTAGTCACTCTCCGACTCGCTGCGCTCGTCGTCAAGTGCCTCCCTAACCCAACTCCTCTCCCTGCAGGCTATCGACCTGAGCCTCACAATGGCCCCGTCAATCCTACTCTTCGTAGCCGGTTCCAAACTGTGATCGGTTCCTTACTCTACATTATGCTTGGAACTCGACCAGACATCAGCTATGCAGTTACCAAGTTAGCGCAATTTGCTGCTAATCCATCTCAAGTCCATTTAGACAAAGCGCTGTATATCTGCCACTATCTAATCGGGACTCGTAATTACACACTAGCTTTTGATGGTGCTAGTGGACTTGGTATTACTGCGTGCACTGATTCGGACTGGGCATCAGACCCCAGTACCAGGAAGTCCCAAACCGGCTACTTCCTTAAATTAGCCAATGGTATATTCAGTTGGCAGTCGAGAGCGCAGAAAACTGTTGCGCTATCCTCCACTGAAGCCGAGTACATGGCGCTCAGTGATTGTAGCCGCCAATGTGTATGGGTTAGACAACTCTTTGAAGAGTTAGGCTACCAACTCGGCCCATTTCCTATTTGTGGTGACAACCAAGGATCTATCTTCCTTGCGTCTAATCCAGTCACCGAGCGAAGGTCTAAACATATTGACATTCGCTATCACTATATCAGGGAAGTCATCGAGCAGAAGAAGGTTGAAGTATTCTACATCGATGGCGAGAATAACCCTGCAGACATGTTCACTAAGAACTTAGGACATGTCAAGTTCTTGCGCTTCAGAGCGCAACTCGGACTTAGGTTCTACAAGTAATCTAAGTCAGCCCAACGCTTGCGTGCGCGATTACCCGCGGCACTTAGCGAGGGGGAGTGTTGAACTAGGCGCTGACTTAGCTGCCAGGTTCTACAACGTACCAGAACGTACCGGAACCCTCTGGAACATTCTGGTATATTCCATTATTGTACAAGGGCACGGAGCTCATGTGGGTCAGTGACATCATAGGTGGAGCTCAGTAGGATTATAGATATTCCACGTAGCTTAGTCAGCCTATGGGCCACTGTGTATATAAACCCTGCAGCTCTGCTGCCTAATGACAAGGGTCGTTTATACGAGCTTTACCAGTAGCTACAGCATCCAACCAATACAGGTGAGTTGTGTAGGGCGCACTGTGCGTGCTGCTGCCTCCATAACTCTTCATCACAGAACCTGGGTGTTTCAATAGGGACATGTTTCCACAATCTATTCATTCCCTTTCCAGCCACCCTTCCTTCCCCCAACCACTGGTTATCCATGAATGTCTCCTTGCCTCTCCCCGTCCTCAGCCCTTGCCTCAGCTGCAACACCGATTGTTCCGCTGCACTAGGTGGACAGACACCTCTGCACTGTTGTCGAGTCCACCAAAATGCAGACGTCCCATGTACCCACCTCACACAATCGGTCTTTTGTGAATGTACATAGTGATATTATAGCTGGTATCGGGATCCATACATAACTTATTGATACAATGCGATGCAGAAAACATAACGACTCTACAGGAACCGATTGGACGCCGGCTCCAGGCCCTTCACCATACGCAACATGACCACGTTCGATGACAGACTCGAAAATTGGGATAGCATCAATGTCAGCATGTGTTGCGAAAGGAAGATGATGCCCGACTCACCCCATTTCCCTACGAACACCTCCGCCTTTTCAGCAATGGCCATGTCAACGGCCATACCGACGTAGCTCTGCGCAGCGTCGAGCTGAATGTCAAGCGAACTTGTCGCGTCCGCCCATCCATCCTCGCGCAGCGCGTCCTTGAGCCCGCTAAGCCACCAGCCCCACCCGTTCGTGAGGAGGTAGACGCGGCTCAAGCTCGGGTGGTCCTCCCGCACCTTACGTAGCCGCTCGACAATCTGCTCCGTCGTCGGTAGGCAGTGCTCGAAGTAGTACTCCGTCTTCTCGTCCTCGCGAGTCGTGTTGATATACGGCGTGGGATCGAACTTGTCCGGCAGCGACGGGAACTGGTTGAGGCCCATATATTCCGAGTTCCAGCCGGCGAGACGCGCGCAGTGCCGTTTGAA
>NW_006920729.1:0-2444 GCF_000344685.1 Gloeophyllum trabeum ATCC 11539
TGACCAAGGGCAGTTGTACAGTCGTCATTCGATTCTTTCAATGTCGGGTCAGCACTCGCAGTAAACCTGTTCTCACAAAGGAGTCTTTTCGTTTCGCCGTGTCAGGATTCATCAAGGAAAGGCACACGCAGGCCTGAGTCGGTATGGCACAGGACGCTGATCGTTTCTCTGACAGTTCTCCGTTACTTTGCCTAAAGCGCGCATCTCGGGCGCATTGGCAACGGTACTCGGTGCTTAATAGAGCTTTGTGATCCTAGGTCTATTCCTGCTTGATCTTCCGGCCTGATCTTCCGGCTGTCGCCCGAGCCATACATTATCTACCTCGACCGGCCATGCTAATCATTCTACTAATAGCTCACGGAGAGACATGGGGCAAGCTGTAGTCCGCGGTCGGCGGACATGAAGCTTGTTATCGTGGGTGTACTAGTAGTGCAACATAAAGCACAGGAGGCGGTACCATCTGGTTCTCTCCCTCTGGCTTCCTCGTATACCTATGCTCGTAGATCTTACATTGGATCAGTCGGGCTCCCTAATCATCGCCTCACAAGCTCGAGTATTCAGCTATGCTGCAAGTGCGTGGAGACAATGTCTTCCTTGTTCGATTTCTGACCAAGAGCCACGACGAAGTTTCATCCGCTTCCTTGTTGACGTGGGACATCACTATTGCTCTGGGTGACGAAGTGTGTAAATATTTTCCATCCAAGCCAGTGTGCGGCACTCAACTGCTGCCGTTCAGGTCGAGCTAATTTGGATGTGAGCGTACATTCACGTCGTCCCGCAAGTACATCGTCTTATACGCCAGTTCAGGAAGGAATGGACTATCGCGAAAGTCTGCTATCTCATTGGACGATATGTCCCCTGGATTGCCCAGTTGTGAGTGGCGAACACATTCTCGGGCCGCCCTTTAGCTAACTGTCGCAATGAAGGGCACTACTCAGTGTCACGGCTGGTGAAATTCACACTCCGAGCGAATGCCTAAAGTGGATCACGATGGAGGCGGTCGTGCTGCAGCTGATTGTGTCTGCTGTAGACATCATTCTCATGATTAGAGGTCGGTCATCCCAAGCTCGAATCACTTTGAACCGCGTTATAGCCTTATCAAGTCTACGCGCTGTATGACCGAAACCGCAGGCTCCTAGCAACACTGAGCGTAATTTATGCCGGCCTAATGTCCCTCTTGTGCTATGCCCTCACCATCATCGTCCCCAGAGTAACCGTCAACCCTAACTGCTCGAGTGTCTCCATGCCCTCCGCTAACTGCCTTTGCTGGTAAGTTTGTGACTATCGAGTTGTTCCACACCGATATGAAGATGTACAGGCTGCCTTCAGTCTCTTTTGAGACGCTATTATTTGCACTCACCTTGTTTAAGTGCTACCAGTATCAACGATTGGGATGGAGACGGAGCCCGATCTTGCGTCAGTTTGTCAGGGACGGTACATGGGCTTTTGCGCTGATATTCGGTAGGAGGTTTCTCCCCGTGAAGGCAGCATGTTTACTGAAACGTTGTACACTTAGCTGCTATGGTCGCCATTACCATAACGTATTCTGTGGTCCGCTCACCCTTGACGGGCGTGGTTTTTCCGTGCGATACCTAGTTTTGACTCATAACGATTCGCACTGAGATGAAGTATAGATGGTTATGGACGTCAGTATCAATCGTGGTACGTGATAGGCCAGTGGCAAAGGGATCAGCTGGCTAAAGATGTGCAGAGCGCTCGCCTGATCTTAGACCTTCGGCGTGCCTTCAACCAGTGCAAACCGGCGCCGCGGTTGTCAGGCATCGAAATTGAGCTTCCGGATACGCCTCAACTTCCGGATACTATGTTAGACGCCAATTTGGATCCCCCCCATAATGAGCGACTGCAATCACCCGCAGAAGCCAGGTATTCCTCGAGCTCGCGGTGCCCTATAAGAAGGGAGAAGTCTCACTGAAGGCGCGCGAGGATGTTGCATGGTCGGCGGCCATCTACCGGCAGGCCCATCCATCCCCAACCTAGCGGGGAGAAGCTCCTGGACTCAATCAGAGACCGTTCTCAGGCTTTTGAATTTGCACGGCCTCGCATTGCAGCAGTATCACCGATATGCATAGAGGCTGGCACAGGTCGTTTCAACACTTAAGGCCGGAGCGTCTCAGAGAACCAGAAAGGGGTGAGCAAAAATAGATACACTGTAGCTGAGAAGCCAGAGGACCGAGATGTTACTTGTACATGGTGAAACGAAGGACCTGGGATGTAGGGACGATACTTGTCCTGCGAGAGACCGGATATGCTGGAGCGGGGGATCAGATTTTCGAGTCGAAAGGTCCCTGGTCCTAAGGAGGAAGGTTCCAGCTCGTCGCTTGCAAGGATGAAACGAACTATAAACTGAGAGCGGAGATTGACAGGGATTTGGATGGAAGTAGGTTGAGCCCCAGAAAGATCGATATTCACTAGGCTCTCCTAAG
>NW_006920730.1:0-2442 GCF_000344685.1 Gloeophyllum trabeum ATCC 11539
TAAATTTCCTCATCCAGTTTGCCGTATAGATAGGCATTGCGCACATCGAGTCCAGATATGTGCCAATCCTCAAGCGCTGCTAGCGCGAGCATAAGGCGCACTGTCTCAAAGCGCACAACTGGTGAGAATATTTGGTCGAAGTCTATACCTTCAACCTGCGAGAAGCCTTTAGCGACTAATCTCGCTTTGCGACGTCCATCTGATTTGACGTCAAATACCCAGCGACATTTTATGACTTTACGCCCTTTAGGGCGGTCAACCAAGTCGAAGACTCTGCGCCGACAAAGTGCATCCAATTCTTCGTGGCAAGCAGCTCTCCATTCCTTCTGCTTCTCTGGTGGTAAGCGAAGGATATCGCGGTACGTCCATTCTCTGACATTGGACGTGTCTGGATCATCTGCCTCGGGTGAAATAGCCTTAAGAAGCAGGTAATTAATTAATGGTACTCCCCCTTCCCGGCATAGCTGTGCCAGAAGTAACTCGTCAGTGTCTTGTTCAGAGCGCTGGTCAGAGGCTTCAGGAGCGATTGGCTCATGCGAAGCACCCGGGGATTGAGCAGGAGGGTCGCGAGGTGGAGGGGCAGAGCTAGGTCCGGGAACCTGTTGCGTCTGCTTGGACTGGCGAGGTATGCGAGACGTCTTAGGTTTTTCGCCAACTAAATCCTTCCACTTCTTGTCTGACTCAATCTCACGATAGGTTTCTACGGGATTCCGCGATTCACCGTAGATATTACCCGGGCGAGTTACTGGTTTCCTTTCTCTCACCGGTCTCCGCGGCTCATCTTGTGGCGCAGGATCCCCCGGAGGTGGAGAAGGCGGGTTCTCAGGCTCTCGCGCCTCACGCTGCGCAGGTTCGTCGTCACGATCCTGGCCTGGCCCCTTTTGGGATTTAGGAGGAGGACGTGAGTCTGGCTCATCGTCATCAGTGATCCAGTCATCATCAGAATTTTCTGGTTGACTGTTAGCTGGTTTAGGCGCACTTTGCAGCCGAGTGCTTGCCCGTCGCTTTGTATTAGGGCATTTAGGGAACATAGCTTCGTCAAACAACGCAGTAGGCTGAGTGACTATACTATTATTGGCACGCATGAACTTGAAGCCATGGCCACCATCAGCGACACCAATATAAGTCATCAGCTCAGCTTTAGGCGATAACTTATTGGGTCTGGTTTCCTTTGGCAGGTAGACATACGCTCCGCATCCAAAGACACGCAAGTGCTTGATGTCGGGAGCTTCTTTGTTCAGGACCTCATAAGGAGTCAGCCATTGATGGCGCTTCAAAGGGGTCCGGTTGTAGACGTGAACGGCATGGTCTACCGCAAATTCCCACCAAGATGGAGGTGAGCAGGACTCTAGCCGCATTGACTGCGCTTTGTCCATTATAGTCCGAATAAAGCGCTCAGCGTGACCATTCTGTTGGTGCGCATAAGGTGCGCTCTGTCGGATTTTTATGCCCTCATCTCTGAGCATCTCGATGAATGCATCAGATTTGTACTCTCCCCCTGCATCGGACATCCACTCCTTAATTTTCCTGCCATATTGATTTTGTACGTAGGCAAGAAATTGACGAGTCTTAGCAATTGCAGCACCTTTGGAGCGCATATGCATGACCCATCCATAGGAGGTGTACAGTCGTTTGCATATGAAACCGAAAATCGGGTTTCCGTGAGCATTGTTTGTTCGAGCCAAATATACCCATATGTAGTAATGCGAGATGGCTTCTTGTGACTGCGTGACTGTCAGATAGCATTCATTGACGTCTCGAACTTGAAGTATCGACTGGCTGGTACCATGGTTCACCTCACTCGACAACTACGTGAACGTATCATTGTCTGGCGCCATGAGCAAAACAAGACACTCCGAGTGATTTCTGAGCTTGCGGGATGCAGCATAAGCACAGTCTTCGAAGTTCTCCGACTCTACACGGAATACGGCACAGTCATCAACCCGAATGCTAGACCTCGAGGCCGGCCGCGCACTCTCGACATGCAGGATATGAACTTCGTGCGATCAGTTATTGAGGGAGAGCCTGCTATCTACCTTGATGAGCTACGAGATCGAGTCTACGAGGACCGCGGTGTCAACATGTCTTTGGCATCATTGTCTCGTGTAGTCCATCGACTCTCACTCTCTCGAAAGAGAATATCCAAGGCGGCTCTGGAGAGGAATGAGCTACTGCGTGCTACATGGCAAGCTCAGTGGGGGGACTTGCCTATGGAGTATTTGGTTTGGATAGATGAGTCGAGCATAGATGATCGAACAAATCAGCGGTCCCGTGGCTGGGTGGATATTGGGCGAGCGTGCGTACGCCGTGAGGCTTTCCTGCGTGGTCAACGCTATTCGATTCTACCGGCTCTATCTATCGAAGGCATCATAGCGCTCGACATATTTGGAGGGTTCAGTCACAAAAGGCAAGATTCCTTTGATTTCCTACGTGATGAGCTGG
>NW_006920731.1:0-2438 GCF_000344685.1 Gloeophyllum trabeum ATCC 11539
GTCGCGAGCCTAGTTAGGCTCGGAAACCTTATTTGCCCACCCCACGTTAATGCCCCATCTGTTTCCTACGGAATCCTACCCCACCTGTACTCTCTAACATACGAGCGAGAGTACCGTGTATCTGCTGTACGTGGCACTGTCCAGCACGTATAATAACCCCTGCCTCGTCGCCCAACACCCCGTCTCCGCTGTCCCTTCGACTGTGCTGCTGCCCGCTTCCGGGCCGACTCCGGTAAGGGTCTGGTAATAGACCCCTAAGACGCTGCCCACGTCACTGCCGCGGCGCTTCGTCGGCGCATCCCGCCTCTCTGTCGTTGTCCACCGACCCGTCATCGTCGTCGCCGACGACGAGCACAACCTCTTGCTTATATGTAGTTGTAAAAATGTACAATAAATCTCGTTAAATACAGAAAATTCATGACATTGACTGGACATATCAGTGCTGTCACTTGAGCACTGCTATCGAGTGTCGCCACCGTCGTAAACCCCGAGCTCGTCGCACCCGTCGGCGGCGGCAGCAGCGGTGGCCCTCAAACTAATGGACAGACATCTTTTTAATCATGTACTCACATCTCAAGCCATCTGTACGCATTTGAGATGACCATATATGTGCATTCTCACCTTTCTCGTAGTGTACATGCCACAGAATAGAAATTAGCAACAGTGGCGGTGCTCTCAGGCGAAGGGACTGCCCAAAGCATCATCTTAACAGTGCAGTACAACCTGGAGGTCGTGAACAGCACCACAGAGATGATCCTGAAGCACCTAGTGTGCAGAAGCAACCAGAAGAGAGGATATGAGTGCAAGGAAGAGCAGAAAAGAACACAAAAGATGATGGCTAAAGAGAGAAGATAGAGCCTCAAATATCGGGCCCTGTAATGCCTTGAAATGCGCAACTGAACCTGGAGGAGAACCGTACAATGGGAGGGGGAAAGGTGCGAACGTACAGGCAGAGTGCAAGCAGACTAACAGTAGGTACTCACCGTCAGCCATTAGCCCATGTTCATAATATCCCGTCCGCTCAATGAAATTCAAACACGTAGCGAATGCCAGAGAGGCTGAACAGAGTGAAGAGGGGATACGTGCAGGTGTCGAAGATATACTCACCGGGTCATGGCCAGAGGGTAGGAACCTTACACTAGGGCCTTATACAGTCCCCAATGTACCGTTAGTTATCCATTAAACGCGGTGACATCGCAGTATAGACGGTTACTTACCTATAACCTCCGTTTGATTTCGTCGCTATGCACTGGTTGATGTCCATAAACCTAGAATATTTCCCATGGGCTGTGAGACATAACAAAACATTGCGAGCGAGATATACAGATGAACCAGCCCAGTGGCACGGGTGACGAGGTCAGGTTCGAAGGCACCGTGACCCAGTCGTGACGGCAGGAAGCGAAGGCATCGTATTCGGACAGAATGCGGTGGCTGGACTTCCTCCGAGCTCTCATCTACATTCCACTCATGAACTCTGGTGTCGACATGTCTACGCTTGCGACGTGCACGTTCATACCGCCCTTCACGCCGCTCTAGCTGTTACGACATATTTGAAAGGGCTATACGATCGCTCGGAAGCCGGTGGATTAATGTGCGGTAGGATGACGGGCCGGATCCCAGTATACTTGCAATGCGGTTGCAACGATTACGCTGCAGTTCTTCCTCTTCTTCTGTAAGTCTTCCGTCATTAAAGCCTTATTCCTTCAATGTCTGCCTACCCCATTGCTCGAAGTACAATTGTTTTACTGTTTCATTCACTTGCTATCAATTGGTATACCTCCGTCGTGCTTGATGTTATTATGCTAGCGTTCGCCCGTGTGTATCAAGGATTTCCTATATGATACAACACATATTACTAGTATACAAGGAATATATCATGTTTTTGGAGGCTCCATACGGATGTCCACCGCTGCCGCCGCCGACGGGTGCGACGAGCTCGGGGTTTACGACGGTGGCGACACTCGATAGCAGTGCTCAAGTGACAGCACTGATATGTCCAGTCAATGTCATGAATTTTCTGTATTTAACGAGATTTATTGTACATTTTTACAACTACATATAAGCAAGAGGTTGTGCTCGTCGTCGGCGACGACGATGACGGGTCGGTGGACAACGACAGAGAGGCGGGATGCGCCGACGAAGCGCCGCGGCAGTGACGTGGGCAGCGTCTTAGGGGTCTATTACCAGACCCTTACCGGAGTCGGCCCGGAAGCGGGCAGCAGCACAGTCGAAGGGACAGCGGAGACGGGGTGTTGGGCGACGAGGCAGGGGTTATTATACGTGCTGGACAGTGCCACGTACAGCAGATACACGGTACTCTCGCTCGTATGTTAGAGAGTACAGGTGGGGTAGGATTCCGTAGGAAACAGATGGGGCATTAACGTGGGGTGGGCAAATAAGGTTTCCGAGCCTAACTAGGCTCGCGACTCCGTCTACAG
>NW_006920732.1:0-2435 GCF_000344685.1 Gloeophyllum trabeum ATCC 11539
CAATCGCCCAACACGAACGAATTCAGAACGTCAATGCATGACTGGCTACATTCGCATCAATGGTATATTGGCCCATACATTGTTTGATTCGGGCAGCACGCTTGACTGCATTAGCCCGGACTTCGCGCGTATTGCGAATATCACATGTTTTGAGCTGAATAACCCCACATCCCTTCAGCTTGGCACTGTGGGTAGTCGCTCAAAGGTCAACTATGGTGCTCATTTGAAGCTATCGATTGGCGGTCATTCCATTGATCACTATTTTGACGTGGCTAATATGGACCGCTATGATATTGTAATCGGCACACCGTTCTTGCGCGTAAGCCAAACGATTATGAACTTCAAGGATAATACGTTGTCGGTATTCGGGAAGATCATTCCCTCACCTCCAAAGGGGGAGGGACAGGTGCATACGAATCGTATAAAGAGCAGGAAGCCTGCCAAGACGGATCAATCCCATAAACCAGAATGAATCCCTGGCGCGGCGACGGTCACGCCGCGGCCAAAACGGCGAGTAACTATTGAGGAAGTGCCAGATGAGGAATTCACAAGGCCTCGTCAGTACTCATCTGGACCATTACTGGAATTAGTTGAGGATAACTTAAATCAACCAAAGACTAATGATTCGTTATACGGTAATCAACCTGGTATCGGTAATACTAAAGGACCTATCGATGACAAATCTCAGCCTAAGGACCCTCCTACACCAGACACAGAGACTCAGACAACTCGACGTAGGGTCCCAGTCAAGCAATCCAGCGAACGGATGGGCGACGTGAATCAGAAAATACCATCGTTGGGCATGGATTTCGCGCCTACACTTCACTCATCATACGATGGTCCTCGAGACAAGTACGGCAATGAAGACCCGTTTGGAATTAACGAGTCAATATTGGACACATTCGGGGAATGTATTCGGCATGCTCATGAGCATGGTGATTTCACTGAAGAAGACATTCCACGACTTAGAGAAGAATGGTTGGAGCGGTGTAAAGATCTAATGGGAGATATTCCATTGAGACTACCCCCATTGCAGCCTATCAATCACCATATCCCTCTCAAGGATGATAATGCTCAATATAATTATCATCTGCCTCGTTGTCCAGAGTCGATGCGACCGTTGCTTTTAGCCAAGATCGAACGGTATAAATCTGCGAACTGGTGGAAAGATGTAACAGTCAGCCAAGCTGCTCCTCTCCTATGCATCCCAAAGAAAGATGGTCATTTGAGGACAGTGGTGGATTGCAGACAGCGTAACGACAACACGCTGCACGACGTAACACCATTCCCAGACCAAGATCAGATTCGTATGGACGTTGCGAAGGCAAAATTCCGCTCGAAAATTGACATGTCGGACACTTACGAACAAATCCGAGTCGAGCCAAAGGACGTATGGAAAACGGCATTCGCCACTATCTACGGTACTTTTCTCAGCTACGTCATGCAGCAAGGCGATACAAACGCGCCGGCTACATTTCAACGACTTATGACGTTCATATTCCGTGAATTCATTGGAGTGTTTGTACATGTCTATCTGGATGATATCTTCGTATTCTCGGATTCTATTGAGGATCATGAAAAACACTTAGGGATGGTATTCGATCGTCTCAGGCAGTATCAATTGTATTTGAGTAAAACCAAGTGCAACCTCTATTCGAAGCGAATGGACTGCCTAGGTCATGTAATTGATGATCGTGGACTTCATGTGGACTCAGACAAGATGGCGCGCATTCGTGAATGGAGAACGCCTCGTAACTTCAATGAAGTACAGCGGTTCCTAGGCCTTGTGCAGTACCTCGCACACTTTATGCCTGATGTGACAGCCTATACTGGGCCGCTTGCAAGCATGTGTCAAGATAACCGCTCATTTTCTTGGCAACCAATGCATGATAAATGTTTCGAATCGATCAAAGCAATGGCTTGCAAGGCCCCGATCCTTAAACCTATCGACGTTAAAGTCAATGAGCCTATATGGGTTATCTGTGACGCATCGGTATCAGGCGTTGGAGCCGTATACGGTCAGGGACCGGATTGGCGGACGTGTCGCCCTGCTGGATTTATGTCAAAGAAGTTCACTTCGGCACAACAGGCATATCGGACATTCGAACATGAGACCATTGCTATATTGGAAGCTCTATTGAAATGGGAAGACAAATTGATTGGTCGCCCTATAACCATAGTGACTGATCACAAAGCCCTTGAATTCTTCAAGTCTCAGAAGCGACTATCTCATCGACAGACTAGATGGATGGAGTACTTAAGTCGATTCGACTACACTATCCATTATGTTAAGGGCAAATCAAACAAAGTGGCTGACTGCTTTTCGCGTTACTACGAAAGCGATAATGTCGATGATTTGCAACCTGAGGATGAATATGTCGCTGCAGACAGGCGTCTTGATCCAAATGGAGAAGATTTGCCTCCCATTCGGCTTG
>NW_006920733.1:0-2432 GCF_000344685.1 Gloeophyllum trabeum ATCC 11539
GCACTGGTGATGACGGTGTTGTCGACGTCGAGCAGCGGATCCGTCCTGAGCTCTCTCAGGACATCGGTGGGGATCAGAGGCTTGGAGGCGTTCGACGGCATTGTGGCGGTCGTCGGCAGGAGATACGCGTTGGGAGGGACGAGGTCCTCCACTCGAACGCTCCATGTCCTTTGTCCGGCTCATACCAGGCTCCTAGAACCATCCGTCTCGCGTCCTCGATCCTCTCTGCTAGGGCATGTGTGAAGATGTTATCTAATATGGCTTATATAATGTAATTTATTTATAGCTGTGTTTCCTGATTAAGCCGAACGTTGAGGATGAGGACGCTATGAGACGGCTGGCCCAACTCGTCGTCCGAGGTTTCACCGGAATTATGTAAGGTAGCTAAGCGACTAACGACGCGTCGGTTTACCGTTGGTTTATTGACATTCGTCGACTGCCCGATTCGGATTGAGGCTTGCTCTTCGAGCATGTCCTCTGCTCGTCTGCACATTGACGGCGTCGTGGACTTAAAGATGTCCATATCAGAATAGTGCTATATCTGTATTATTGATGACATGCACGTTCACCAACTGCACTGGGAACATCCCAATTCAACAAATAAAACAATGAATGACTATTTACCACAACAGTCTAGATAGGGCAAGCTGCTCTGGTCTCTCTCTTTCTCTTTGCATACCAAAGTCAAAGGAGACTAACTACACACACAATATTAAAAGGTCTCAGGCTACTCTGCAATGAAGAACTTGGTGCTTGGACTTTGCATTGTATGTAAATTAATCTATTCATCGAAAATATAGCAACAGACCCCTAGACACTCGTGTATTATTGTTTCACTATCTCACTATCTAAGAAATGGCTTGCTATATTACCGTCAGATTTTATCCCTGTCCCTCCGCCCTCAATGTGCAGACGAGCAGAGGACATGCTCGAAGAGCAAGCCTCAATCCGAATCGGGCAGTCGACGAACATCAATAAACCAACGGTAAACCGACGCGTCGTTAGTCGCTTAGCTACCTTACATAATTCCGGTGAAACCTCGGACGACGAGTTGGGCCAGCCGTCTCATAGCGTCCTCATCCTCACCGTTCGGCTTAATCAGGAAACACAGCTATAAATAAATTACATTATATAAGCCATATTAGATAACATCTTCACGCACGCCCTAGCAGAGAGGATCGAGGACGCGAGACGGATGGTTCTAGGAGCCTGGGCTCATACATACTCTGGTCCGCAGAATACTTCTCGTATAAATTAGCACATGCTGCTATGAGGATCCGAACAAGCTGTTCGATGGGCTCGCCACTATGAAAGAGGTAGGCAATTATCCAAATGCTGCATTGTGTGCTGAAGTTTAGGACGAACGATACATGGGACTAGAACCGCGCCCGACAGTACGTGCATTATACGGATCTTGCACAGGATTATTTGCATTAGAAAATCCGGCGTGCAATTACATCAGGTATTTTTAGAATCTGCATTGTGGGTCCATGTGTATAAAAGGAGTTTCCTCAGCTATACTTATATAATGTCTTCTACACGCGTTGTACGCATTGCCTTCGTGCATCAAACCTACTTGACCTCGTAATGAATCACTGCTTTCCTCGCTCCACGACGAGCCCAAAGACCCTCTCACCATAAGAGATGTCTGACAACGGAGATCCAACCCAAGAGCCTGCAGGGGGTGCCTGGAATCCGACTCGTATGCAACCTTTTACACAAGAAGTGTATTAACCATCTGACAATCGATGTGTGTTCCACAGAACCGCTCTTCCAAGAGGACACGTCTGCCGACGTCATCTTGCGTTCTACAGATGGATTCGACTTCCGCGCTCGCAAGAGCATCCTTACCATCGCTTCGCCCTTGTTTCGTGACATGTTCAGCGTTGGCCAGACCAGCAGCGATTCATCCGCCGACAAGGACCTCGTGGTGGATGGACTTCGTGTCGTCCCGATGACCGAGGAGACGGGAGAGGTGGTCGAAAAGCTCTTGCAGCTTTGCTACCCCCTGGACCCGCCGACCTGGGCCAATGCAGCGGAGGTACAGCCAGTCCTCGCGGCCGCTATCAAATACCAGATAGACACCGGCACAAGAGCGCTGAGGAAAGAACTGGCCTCGCCCAAGTTCCTCGAGAGCGAACCTCTGGGCGTTTACGCCGTAGCGTGCCGGTTGCAGCTGCAGGAGGAAGCGCGTCTGGCGGCCTGGTACACGTTGCGACATCCCATGGTGAAGAAGCCTTCCATCCCAGAGCTCCGTTTCATCTCGGGACATACCCTGCACCTCCTATTCGAGTACCGCATAGATTCCAATCAGGCAGCCTCTATTCTGGCTCGGGAGTCTGGCATGGAATGGGATTCAGAACGCGATTGGGTCTGGCTTACTTGTACTGACTCCACATCCCACAATCGGACCCACGTCACTCGTTATGACG
>NW_006920734.1:0-2429 GCF_000344685.1 Gloeophyllum trabeum ATCC 11539
GGAGGCTAGCGTCGGCTGTCTAATTAGAACTAACATTGTAATTGGTGTGATTCCCAGTAATCAGATATAATTTGAGCTGAAAACAGGAGATTCTGTCTAATCATCTCGGGGGGTTTTCCCTGATGATCTTGAGGAGGTATTCATTGCCTTCCTAACAGGTGCCCTCGACTTGGGAATGCTTCACAAGTGAATTCACCCCTGGCGGGCTTATTGATATAGCCACAGCTGATGAGCGCAGCCTCGCTTGGATACCAGCAACAAATGACCTCATTGAAGGAGCCCTTGGCTCTCTCCGTGTACATCTCAGGGACAAGTCTAGGACATCCTTGCATGTTCTCAATTCACGTGCAATGTACAAGCACAACGATACTGAGCTATTCATGGATCTCATGTTCCTGGACGAAGATCACACATTTATAATGAAGGAAGCACGGAAGAAGATTGACTCAAGTAAATTGGAAGCTAAATGGTGCCAAGCTCAGGTTGAACACGAGAAGGAGCTCAAGCATATCAAGAAGCAGAAAGCGGCAGAGAAGTGCCGTAAATTGGAGGAGAAGAAAGCACACCTTGCAAGCGTTGTTTTGGTATTCAGTGATGAAGCAGTCCTCAGCAAGCTCAGCATCAAACAGCTCGATGAGCAGATCGAGGTCTATTGCAAATGCGACAAGCTGGTACCAAAGAAGTCACATGCAAAAAATAAATCAGAGAAGATCAGTGCCATGAAAAAGGAACTCGACAGCTATCTCATCTGCTTCCCACAGTCGAAGGGGTTGTGGTTGGAGGACAATAGTATTTCTGTGCTGGACTCGGATGAGGAGGGTGAGGTTGAAGACTTGCCAGGGGATGCGGCGGAGACAGATTCCGAGGAGGATGAATAAGTTATTATTATTTATGGTATACAGACGGCGTATAGAACACAGTTGCAGTCACTCCATGTTTTGATTGTAGAGCGCGAGAGGCATTATACAGCTCTAGTCAATCACTGCCATGTGTTGAAGAGGTCCCTAGTCGCGCCGGACTCGGCCGCAAGGGTCCATGGACCAAGAGACCATTTGTAAGGCGCTGTGAGACACTTAGGGATTGCCCACCCCCATAGATAGCCTGTCATTAGTCCGTGTTACTACATCCGTGCAGTGCTATGCCCCATACTTCGGGAGTTTCAGTATTTAGGGCCGGGCAAAAGGTTGGATGAAAGGAAATCTCTCCAGCTCTGATTGGCTGGGAATTCCCTATCATACAACCTTTCACCTGGCCCTAAATACTGCAACTCCCAAAGTGCCAGGATCCAGCATCAGATAAAATACCATCGGGATTAGCCACATCATGATATTCCTAGGCTCGTAACCACCCTCTACAACAGATTGAGGCAGAATCTATGTTGTAGAGGCTGGTGCATTTGGCGTGGGAATCCAGTATATGCCTCATTATCTTCCTGCCGTAGCCCTGCCGTTGCTGCCGACATCTGCTGAACCCTGCCGAAGTCGGCCGAATCCGTCTTCTGTAGTCGAGTAAGAACCCTGGTAGTCCAATACAACCAGCTTTATTATGAGTCCTGAGTTTACGAAGGATGAGTCCTTACCCACAAAATTGGGTGCGTGCCGAACGTTGTACCCCGTGGGAATCGCAATGCCGAGAATGTGTGCGACTTTTTGGTTGTAGTCTTGACTACACTGTTTCATGTCCGCTTTAAAGTCCGCTTGTATTGGAGACTACAAAAAGACTACAACATCGGATTTGTAGTCTCTGTTTTCAATAATACTGTGTTTTCGTCCTGGGTTTTCGGTGTATTTCCGTGGTTTCGTCTACGAAGAGGTTTTTTTGGGTCATCCATCCACTGGAATATTTTGAGCATTTTATCGTACCTCCATCTTTTACTGCATGCTCGTTGTCATCTGTGGCATGTTCTTACCATGGGAATTGACTTTTGTGGCAGTTTGTAGTCGGTGGCTGACACATCGAGCCACCGATAATATGACATGCGGTGGCATTCAGTCCCATATGTCAATACAATATTGTGAATTCCACACAACCACCATATACAGTCATATACTCCCCATATGGGAGCTGAGCCACAGACGATCCCCTACAACGGTAATGTCAGGGAATATCAAATAGAAACAAATGCATTACCATATTTGAATATCAATTTCCGGAGATATACCCAGTGATAGAGCAAATATGGATAAATATATGGAACAATGGGGAAGTCCGGTTTTTGGCCTGATACAGTACAATGAATCATAGCTAAAATATCAAAGCACATCTCGGGTTGATAGCGAATCCGGAATATGGATGCAAATAGCGTAACACATAGCATAAAGGTGCGATATACCTGATTCGGGATCGTCCGGTATATAATCGGGCCGCCGACGGGCCGCCAGTGGCTGCATCGGCAAGCCACTCAATAGCCGGCGGCGGCCCACCGGCGG
>NW_006920735.1:0-2426 GCF_000344685.1 Gloeophyllum trabeum ATCC 11539
CATGCAAGCACGACCAACCGAAATCAAGATCCGTCTCCCAGATGACTTCAATGGAGACAGGAAGAAGACCCGAACGTTTTACCTTGCCACTCAACTATACATGATGGCAAACAAGCACATCTACGACACCGACGAGAAGAAGATCACATTCTTCATCTCCTTCTTGAAAGAAGGAACTGCTGGCCCATGGGCTGAGGCAGAGATGACGAAGGCATTCACCAACGACCAAGGATTTGGCACATGGGAAGCCTTCACAACACGATTCCTGAACGCCTTCACTGAGGCAGACACCGCTGGAGATGCGAGAGCAAAGTTGCGCGTGCTGCGCCAGACGGCCACAGCAGACGAATACATTGCGGAATTCCGCATGTTGACCGCACGATGCGGAATCACTGAAGACGTATCCTTGATCGAGTACTTCCAAGAGGGACTCCAGAACAAGCTAGTCGAGAAGGTCTACGGCATGGAGCACATGCCTAAGACGATTGACGAATGGTATGAAGCCACATCCCGATTCGACAACCAGTATCGACGGGCGAGAGCGGTCATCAACCGATACAAGGGAGTTGGACAGACTAGAAACCTTGTCACCCCAAGGTACACTCCTCCCACGAAGGACCCCAATGCTATGGACGTCGATCGCCTATCGACCAGCAAAAGGGAAAAGTACATGAAGGAAGGACGATGCTTCACTTGCGGTCAGACTGGCCACAGAGCTGCTGATCACAAGCAGGACAAAGGAAGACAGCCAGACAGAAGGCCTGTCCGTACCGCAGAAGTCAAAGAAGACTCAGACAAAGAAGTGTCTAATATCGCCAAGATCAAAGCCATGATGGCGGAACTTGAAGAGAACGACAAGATCAAGCTTCTCGAAGATATGGCGGAGAAGGATTTTGCCTAAGACGACCTGCATCAGCGTCAGGCTCGTCTCGTTCCTACCTTTCTACTGTAACTATAGCAAAGACTGTTGACCAGTCAATGAAGATCAATATTTTGCTATCACATGGAAAGGGAAGCGCTGAAACGACTGCAGAAGCCCTTATTGATTCAGGGGCTGGAGGAATTTTCATCGACCAGAAGTTTGTGTTGATGAACAAACTGAAGACGGTCCCTATACCAAGACCAATCAAGGTCTTCAATGTTGACGGCACCAAGAACAGGCAAGGTCTCATTACCAAGGCCGCATTCCTACAGATGAAAATTGGAGACCGAGTCCGCTCTGTCCGATTTTTGGTCACCGACCTGGGAAAAGAAGACGTTATTTTGGGACTACCTTGGTTACAGAAGAACAACCCAGAGATCAACTGGGTTACTGGACGGATTGACTTTGGAAAGAGAAAATCCATCCTAAACGTAACCATTGAAGAAATCCCTGATGAGGAATTCTCCATCAAACGCCAATACTGCAAAGGACCACTGCTGGCACACATCGATGACCCCATCTTCCAAAGTACACCGAAATGGAAGATCAAATTGGATGACATCTACGCCCTAATTGCACGAACTAAGGCAGAGGAAGACGATCTCCTCATACGGTTTATCACTGGACAAACGGACACTGGCAAGAAGGTCAACCCTGCAATGCGAATGGCTCAAGAAGCTGAGAAGGAAGCCAAAAGCAAAGCGGAATTACCTGAACGGTACAAGGAATTTGCAGACGTCTTTGACAAGAAAAGTTCAGAACGATTCCCTGAACGACGACCTTATGATCATGCAATAGATCTCAAAGAAGGATTCATTCCAAAGAATCAGAAGCTCTATCCCATGTCACCATTAGAGCAACAGAAATTGGACGAATTCTAAAAGGAAAACTTGTCAAAAGGCTACATCCGACCGTCTAAGTCCCCTATGGCATCACCATTCTTCTTCGTAGGCAAGAAGGATGGAGACGTACGGCCTTGTCAAGACTACCGGTATCTCAATGAATGGACAGTCAAGAATGCCTATCCAATTCCCCTAATCAGCGAAATCTTGGACAAGCTACAAGGGGCAAAGGTTTTCACCAAATTGGATGTCCGCAAAGGCTACAATAATGTCCGTATCAAGGAAGGTGACGAATGGAAAGCAGCGTTCAAAACCAATCGAGGATTGTTTGAACCAACCGTAATGTTCTTTGGCCTATGCAATTCGCCAGCAACATTCCAATCAATGATGAATGAATTATTCAAAGACATGATTGATGAAGGATGGCTTATCATCTACATGGACGACTTCCTTATCTTCTCCAAGACAGCTGAAGAAGATACCGAAAGGACAAAACGGGTTTTGGCACGACTAAGGGAAAACGACCTATTCCTCAAACTGGAGAAATGCCTATTTTGTCAACCTGAAGTGGAATACCTTGGACTGATCGTCAAGGAAAACCACTTAGGCATGGATCCAGTCAAACTGAAAGGAATAGCGAGTTGGCCTGTCCCTAGGAAATT
>NW_006920736.1:0-2415 GCF_000344685.1 Gloeophyllum trabeum ATCC 11539
GGTCAAGGAGCATCCGTCGTGATGACGTTAGGGGGTAATACATGAGATACAATTTTATGTAGTCTATGTAGTGGGGCGACTCGGGTGACAAGCGAGGACCTGACCAGTCTGCTGAGCCTGGATGCTGCTGGAGCGTTGCAGCTCCTGAGAGTTTATCTTGATCATCCTGCCGAAGCCAACCTTGCATGCGGCCCTCCGGATGAAGTGAAACACGACTGCTGTACAGAGACTCGTGGATGGAACCAGCGCGGGACTGGGTGTGAGTGAGGGGAACTCCACCCGTCGACTGACTGGTCGCAGTTTTCCGTCCTTTTTTTTGACAAAGAAGAATGGTGCCCCCCAAGGCGACTTGCTGGGTCGGATCCTGCTGGTCTTTAGGTTTTCTTCTAAGAATTCATCCAGCGCTTTCTGTTCATCGATTGCCATTGCGTATACTGTTCCAGAATAGGGTTTGCTGTCTGGTAAAAGTTCAATGACATGGTCCCATGGTCGATGTTCTGGGAGCGTGTTGAATGTTTCCTCTTTAAATACGTCACTGAATGGACGATACTGTTCCGGGACCAATTCTTCGAAAGTTTTTGCTTCCTTCAATTTGTTGGCCTCAATAGTGATGTCCAGTGCGGTGGCTCGCAGCATCTTGGCTGATAAATAACGCGCATACTCCCTCTTATTTTGGGTTTTCTGTCTTATCCAAGTGTTGGGGTCAATAATAAATACGGAATCTTCCTCCTCGATTTTGACTTGGTTAATTTGCTGGATTTTACGCATGTCCACGCATCGCGGTGGACAACGCGTGAAATTCAGCAGTTGTTTTTGCCAGTCAATTTTGGGGTTGTGAAAGTCAAGCCATTCATAACCAAGAAAAACATCTAATTTGCTGAGATTTGTGATTAGCAAATTTAAGACTTCTTCATGGTCTCCGATTTGGCCCTTCACTCGTACATATTCGGTAATATTACCAGCCGCATTTAGAGTTCCGTCTGCGTTAAATACTGGTATATCGTTTTCAAAACGATGTCGCTCTAATCCGAGTTTTACAACGGTATTCTCGTTGATACATGAACCCATGCACCCGGTGTCCAGGAGCGCTACCACATCTTTCCTTTTCTCAGTCTCAAGCTGTGTGAGCATCAACGGCAGGTCCATTTGCATGCCGTTTTTTAACCCTCGTACGACCTTGAATAATTTAGGCCCTTCAGGAAAGATAGGAATCTCGGTTTTTGGCTTTTGTGATCGTCGCACTCGATCTTTTTCTGAATGTTTTTGTTTTTTGTTTGAGGAATTAAACACAGGTTTTAAGGCCCTGCCAAGCTTCTGTGAAGAAGACTCCTCTGCCTGTTTGATTGATTCTGTAGCATTAAATACATCCTGTGCTACTTTGGACTCAGTTCTTTGTAAAATTGCATAGAGACATTCTGGATATAGATACTGTCTGGGGTTTGTTCTTCTATGACTAGCACAGAATATTTATTATGAGAATTGAAAGGCACGGAGCTTGGTGCGCTCAAGCTGTGCCGAAGCCAAAACCCGCCGCTTTGAACCCTTCAGGATCCCTTCTCGACCACTCCTTGATCGCCGAGATGAAATCGGACGTCGGCTTTGTCCAATCCACCTGTCTGACCTGACTCGTGGTTCTTCCTTTCCTGTTGGGTATGTGCCATGTACTTCCACATGTTCCCGTTTCCGACTGCTTGGCCTTGCATTTGAGGCACGCCCGGTCTACGTCCATGGGTTGTCCTGTCCCCATGAACATCGTTCCCATCCCGTCGCGTTTTTGCGTCGTTTGTGCTCTTTGCGAAGCCTGCGGGTTTGTGGGGGCGGGCACTCCTTCCTTTCTGGGCGGTATTGTTCTGAGGCCCCACATGGCCTTCTCCTGCTGACGCTCCTGCCAGGCATTGTCGAGTTTGATCAAAACAGCCTTCCATCCGTCGTATGTCGTCAGCACCGTGACTTGTCCGTAGACCTTGTCGACAAGTGCTTCATTGACGCTGGTACGGATGGTTTTCAGGATGTACTGATCCTCTTTCTTGTACCCGGCTTGTGTCATTAGTATTTCCAACTCCTGAAAATACTCCTCCACTGGCCTCTGCCCTTGGTGCAGGTGATCGATCTTGATCTGCGCCTGTGCAGCAAGATTTGAATCTTGGAAGGCGTCGGTGATCTCCATTTTGAAGACCGCCCACGTCTTCTCCGAGCTCTCTGTATCGTCCCTGAAGAACTGGTCATAATAGTTCTGTGACCAGACTTCCGCTTTAGGTCCTCTGAGATATGAGATAACAAAATCGATTTTTTAGCATCCGTGATGAAATCTTTTTTGTTATTTCTCAGGTACGTGAGGACCTGTCTCCACCAAGCCTTGAACTTGGTCTTGCTTCCGTCAAAGTACTCGGGCTTGGCAATGTGCCCTTTCCTTCC
>NW_006920737.1:0-2405 GCF_000344685.1 Gloeophyllum trabeum ATCC 11539
CCTACCCATATGAGTCTGACGGTACGGCCCCCTACCGTCAAGCGTGGGAAATTCACCGCTTTCGGCCGCTCGAGGGCTGCCTGGGGCTTCTCCACCTGCCCGTCCTTTCCCTCGCTCGCACCGACCCGCCATTCTCACTCCCCGGCCCTCCACGGCCACTTTCATCCCACCCGATGCCTGGAGGGAAGCAGCTGCCTACGCCGGGGGTGGAAAGGGCTCGGGGGGCTTGGGGTAAGCTTCCTGCCACCTCCATGGGCCCCTGGGACCTTGTTTGCTCAGTGGCCGAACCCCCCAAAGCCCCCCACTGGCCCTCCACCGAGTTCGCCCTTCTGGTCGGGTGTTGACGTTGGGGTCCAAATTCAGCCCAGAGGCTGGGGAATGGATGTGTCCCCCCTATTTCATGCCCCCCGAGTCTGATTCAGTAGGCACCGAAGGCACAAAAATGCCTGGTTCACCCTCCACCCATCACCGTCGGGTTACAGCCTGACCTTGTCATGCATCCATTGGCTCCAGAAGTGTGGTGATTTGACTTGGCTTTGTTGCACTCCCCGTTTCCAGTATTTACGAGTCTGTTCTGTTATCCACCGAACACGCCAGAGTCCATCGTTGGCTCTCCATCGATTTCTGCTCGCAGCCAGACTTGATCAGCTGTCGATAGGCTCCAAATGTGTGGCAATCTGAATGGGGTTTCTTGGACCCCCCTATTCCATTGTATACGAGTTGGTTTCATCATCCACAGAAGGTGCCAAAGTCCTCAGCTCACCCTCCATAGTCTCCTTCGGGTTCCAGCCTGACCCCGTCATGCATCGATTGGCTCCAAGAGTGAGGTGATTTGACTGGGCTTTGTTGCACTCCCCTTTTCCAGTATTTACGAGTCTGTTCCGTTATCCACCGAACACACCAGAGTGCACCATTCACTCTCCACAAAATCCTGCTTGCAGCCAGACTCGATCAGCTCTTGATAGGCTCCAAATGTGTGGCCATTGAACTGAAATTCATTGCACCCCCCTATTCTGGTGTTGACAAGTATGTTTTATTATCCACCAAACACACCAGAGTCGTCCGTTCACTCTCCACTGATTCCATCCTCCAGTCTACTGCCATCAGACTCATAACGAACTTTGGACTACATCAAAGACAGTTGTAGATTGTAAATGAGCTTCGTGTGAGGGAGTGTACAGGACTATGTGGGTTGTTAAAGAGAGGTTATAGAGACCAAGCAAGGGGTTGGACAAGAAGGCAATTGATTGAGTAGGATGAGCAGAGACAGAACCAGGATCAGTAGAAGGAGTTACAGACATTGCTAGGTAAGCACTAAATTATTAGGAAGAAATCCCTAAGCCGAAAGACCAAGGAGTCGCTTGCCCGAAGTGGCGAGGCAGCCACGTGCCGATTGTGGTGCGAGTCATTCGAGTCTGAAATGCTCGCGCTCACTGATGCCCACCTTATGGGGCTCCGGTGAGTGTCTCATTGTATCGGGCGGGTATGAAAACCCCCAGATACATTTTCTATTGACCCTATGTCACCTTTTAGAGCCGTCCGAAGCAGCTCCGCAACGAGCGCCTACCACCAGAAACGCGCGAGACGCGGAGTCCGCGTCTCGCTCATTAGTTGCTCTCGCCGCCTCGCTCGACATTGCCGCCACTCGCTGGCGCCCTGGATAAACCAAAAGGGTGGGGGACTCGAATGCAGGAGGGATGTGGAGATGAGGACAAGGGTAAAAAGTAAGTAAATTTGCTTTCCTAGAGACGGCCATCGAGCTGCCGGAGGGGCTCCATCGCATTCCCAACATTTGCCGTGGGTTCTGCGCCATCTGCGGGTCAAGATGGAAGGACCCGGTCAAGCCTGTTGCATTGCACATCCCGTATGTTCCATTTACTGAGAACAGGGACGAGACGTTGCCCAACGCCTAGGTGTGGATTCACTTCAAGAAAGGCGTCCACCTGGCGCCGCGATACCGATATTGCTACGGCTGCTATCTCCGTCTGACCGGACGATTCGTGCTTCCGCAGCGCCTGCGTATTCCTCAACCAGTCACTGTGGGGCAACGATGGACGTTTACGGACTGAGTACCCCTCCACCGTGACCCCATTATGTGTAGGGCAGCACCGACTACATTCGACAAACCCCCTACGAGCGTAAGCTATGACGAGTACTCGGTGTTGTACATGAACGGTGGGATTATATCTTACTTTCATAACGGCATTGAGTATTCTATTTAGACCGCAGTCATCTGCCCTGAAGCATGTCCAGACGTTCACCTCTAAGGTGCACAATGCTGTGTCGTGGTGTCCATGTCCACCCGAGCCACCCTGATGGCCCCGTTGAATCAGCACGGCCTCATACAATTCTCCTATTGACGCGCAGCATCGTGCTTCTGCCTCTTTGTACTCAAACACATTGAG
>NW_006920738.1:0-2408 GCF_000344685.1 Gloeophyllum trabeum ATCC 11539
CAGCTGCTAACTGGAACACCGAATACAGGCGCTAACTTCAACACATGACCCCCCCATCGTCACTGGTTCCGCTCCTACTCTCCCCACATTGTCCCTGTTCACCTTGCCCAACAACCAAGTCATCTATTCGGCTGGGATGGGGTCTGTGGTGTTCGAGCCATTGATTAGAGGGCCTAGCGCGCCTGCTGTAGTCTTCCATGATGTCCTACATGTTCCTCAGCTTGGATCGAATCTATTATCTGTCTACCACCTTACCAGAGCGAAGGGCTATCGCTGTGAGATCCAGGATGCGACCGCTTCGTTCTATCTCAGTGGGAAGCTCCTGTTCACCGCCTCTGTCAACGATCGCAACACTGGGTACTTGGATGGTCGTACCCTTGTCCCTCCATCGCAGTCTGCCTCCATAGCGGACGCTTGTCCTCTGGACTTGTCCCTTTGGCACCGTCGCTGCTCCCACCTCAACCATGACGACCTCTTGCTCATGAAGCGCAAGGAGCTTGTCACTGGTCTCTCTATTCGCTCTAGTAGCGCTCCTGACCCTATCTGCGAGCCTTGCATCGCCGGTAAGCAGCACCGTCACAATGTCCCTCAGCACGCCACTAGGCCCTCAGCTGCCCTTGATCTTGTTGTCTCTGATCTCAAGGGGCCTCTCCCGGTTGCATCTATTGAAGGCTACAAGTACTGGATCACCTTTATCGACGCTCATACTCGCTTCTTTGTCGTCTCCTTTCTCAGAAAGAAGAGTGACGCGTTTGAGGCCTTCCAAGCGTACAAGGCCTATGCTGAGAACGCGCTAGGGACGAAGATCAAGTGCACCTTGGATGACAAGGGTGGGGAGTACGTGAGTAAGGAGTGGGATGCGTTCTGTGTTCAGGAGGGGATAGTGCGAAAGCACACCGAGACAGACGAGCCCTACCAGAATGGGATCTCTGAGCGCGCTAACCAGACTATCCAGGCAGCGGTTACTGCTATGCTTATCGAAGCCAAGTTGCCTGCTTCGTTCTGGACTTATGCTGTTCGCTGCTTTGTCCATGTTCACAATCGGCTGCCTACCTCTTCTCTGTCTGGCGCGATTCCCTACTCTCTCTGGAAGAAGGGCAAGAAGCCGGACCTCTCCTACTTCAGGGTCTTTGGCTCGCTTGCTTATGTCCTGATTCGCAAGGATAAGCGCAAGGCTCTCCAGACCCATACCAGGAAGTGTATCTTTGTGGGTTATGCGGACGGAGTTAGAGCTTGGCTGTTCTATGACCCAGCTACTCGCAAGTTCTTCAACTCCTCCAATGCTGTCTTTGACGAGCGCTGCTTCCCTGGCAATTCGCGCTCTATCGACCTCTTTGGTGAGCCTTCCACCTCTGTAGACGTCCCTGATCAGGGGGGAGACGCTCCAGAGCCTGCAGAGTTGCCGGCTCAGGGCGGAGATGAGGAAGAGGCTGATCCTGCTCCTCTGCCGGCTCCTGCTCCTATCTCGCGTTCTCCCTCTCCAGAGCTCCCTCAGCCAGCTATGCCCCCTCCAGACACTCCAGATGTGCCTCCTGCTCCACCTCCAGCTCCTTCACGCTCCAATCCACCTCGAGGCTCTCGCCCTAAGCGCTCTTTGAACTGGAATGCTCTAGAACGCGATAACACTGCTCCTGCTCACTCCAGAGTGTCCCCTGCTGCCCAGACTCCTCCGCCACCGTCTCCGGCCTCTAGTCTGATCCATTAGCTCTAGACTCGCCTCCAGCTGCTCCTGCTCTTGACTTGGAGCCTGCTCCTGTCTCTGATGACGACGATGAGCTGAGGCTGCCTGGAGCACTAGGAGAGGACTTGGACTCTGCTGAGGTGATGTCTGCTGCTATGGAGCAAATCCTGACTGGCCAGGTCATCGAGTACTGGTCCTGGGAAGAGGTGGCAGAACACGCTTTTGCTTCTATGGCTGAGAGCGCGTTCAAGGGTGCTGAGCATGCTGGGGAGCCTCGGACTTTCCATGAGGCAATGCAGCGTCCCTCTGAGGAGCGCCAGCAGTGGCTCAAGGCTGCTCAGGACGAGATTCAGTCTCTGATTGAGAATGGCACCTTCGAGCTCGTGCAGTGTCCTCCTGGTCGCAAGCCCATTGGCAGTCGCTGGGTCTTTAGGGTGAAGCGCAACGCTGATGGGTCTATTGAGCGCTACAAGGGCCGTCTAGTCGCTAAGGGCTTCTCTCAGCGCCCTGGTTTCGACTACAATGAGACCTTCGCTCCTACTCCCAAGTGGGCCTCTCTTCGCACTATACTTGCTCTGGCCGCTCTAGAGGACTTGGAGCTTGAGAGCGTCGATATCTCGACTGCCTATCTCAATGGGACGCTCGAGGAGGACGTGTATATGCGTCAGCCTGAGGGATTTGAGGAGAAGGGTCCAGAGTGGGTCTGGAAGCTGCGCAAGTCGCTCTA
>NW_006920739.1:0-2406 GCF_000344685.1 Gloeophyllum trabeum ATCC 11539
CCCTAACCCTAACCCTAACCCTAACCCTAACCCTAACCCTAACCCTAACCCTAACCCTAACCCTAACCCTAACCCTAACCTAACCCTAACCTAACCCTAACCCTAACCCTAACCCTAACCCAACTCCTTCCTGGTTTCGTTGCAATGGTCACGTGACTCGTGGGAGTCCACCCCACGTGGCTGCGGAGACTGCCGTGGCCGGTCGGATAAAACCGAACACAAGCTCGCGTGGTGTGCGGGCCGTGGCCTTCCTTAATTGGGAGGTTGGTAACCTTTCTGATCGGCTATTGCTGACTCCGTGGTTCGCGGGGCGGGTGACATCATCAATCAAAGAATACTTTGGCGGCATCATCATGTGGTTCCCGGCAAGGGGAAACCTCGGAGTCGGCATGGCAAGCCGATATCACATGAACCCGGAACTTAACCGTGCCGGTATGCCGTTCGTACAGTATCGCTGACGCGTACAAGGTTTTATTTAGAACAACCAATCCCTTTCGAAGAATTACAGAGGTAAAGTTTCTCCGTAATTTGAAATGTCCCTGAAAGGTAGGGCCTTTGTTCCTCGGCTGCTCGGCAGCCGACGGCATCGGCTCGGAGCTACGGGAAGTACTTCCGCTTAGTCGTGCACACTGACTTAGCGGCCCGTCAAATTTCAAAATACTACGCAGACCTGAAGAGCATAAAATGCGAAACGGGTAGAGGCTTAGTTCCCCAGAGAACTAGCCCGTTGTCTGCTAGTTTCGCTAACTCTAGTCACTCTCCGACTCGCTGCGCTCGTCGTCGAGTGCCTCCCTAACCCTATCATACATAACTACCTTCACCCTGGGACAATCTATCCCATGGATTAAGGTTGTTGTTGCTACGATCCAAGGCATAGTGCCCTTGAACCATGCTTCTTCATTCAAGAACCGTTGCATGTCAGACAAGGATGTCTTATCGCTGTGAGAAATACAGTTGTTGAAGTGGCGTCCCAGTTCTTTGGCACGTTCCACAGAGGGGCAGAAAATGATACCCCTGCACTTGTCATCCCAGTAGTTGGCTTGCATGTACGCAGCAACATCCACAATGAGCCGAGCCTGGCTACGGACACGGGGGTTGACTGCGAAGAGACTGTATGACAAGTTTGCACGATACGTTGGAGCACGGAGAATGGGTGTAGAGTTGGGCAGAGCTGCAATTTCCAAGTAGCGCTTCTCCATATATGCAGGGATTGTTGCACTGAGGTGGATCTTCTGCACAGGATATGCTGCAAGTTCACTCAGCCTCAGAAAGTTGCTACGGAAGTTAGAGTCTGTTATGAGTTGATGGGCTTCATCCAGTACAATCCGAGTGATGGAGCTCTCCATTTGCCGGTAATAGCTAACAATACTTAGTTGTGTTACACCACATACAACAGAAGCAGGCTTACTTTTTAAATTTCTCAGACACTGCAGTCTCCAGTGCAACATAAATCACTTGACAGTCACATTGGATTGGATCCCCAGAACGCCATTGACGGCAGGTAATTCCCAATTCCTGAGTCCTTCGTACCATGTTATCCAGCAATGACCTGTTGGGAATAATCACCACGCTCTTGAAGAGAGGCTCTTGCACCACAGGGATAAGCCAAGCCAGAGTCTTTCCCCCACCAGTAGGGAGAATACCGATAAAACTTTTCTGTCTGTTCATTGCAGTAATAACAATATCCCTTTGGACTGTTGACTGCCAGTTTGCATTTGCCCCAAGCAGCTCACGGAGTCCCTTGAGAGCCCGACTTTCAGGATTCATGTCTATTGGGTTCCTAGGGTATAAGGGACTAGGAAGTGACCCCAACCAAGCTATATCATCTGAATCAGGGCTCATCTCCTCAGGGGTAATAGCAGAGGGTGACATTGTTGGCGAGGCTGGGGTAAAAGGGGTCATGGGCCTGTGAGCTGGAGTTGGTGAAGCATACAAGTCATCAATGTTAAGGCGGCTCCAAGGCTTCACCTGCATTGGCTCAGGTTCCACGACTGGACCAGAAGAAGCTCCAGGAGGCCCTGAGACAGAATGTTCAGGACCAGCAAACCCTTGGCGAGACATATACTCGGTGATTCCCTGCGCTACAGCACGAGTAATATGTTGATCCATGTCCTTCCTTAGCTCGGAGACTTCTGCTTTGAAGCACTGCTGCATTTCAGCTACAGCAGTGGAAAAATTGGCTTGTAGTTGATTCAGTGCCGCAAGGAGATCAGGAGCACCTGCAACAGGCTGAGGAACAGTACCAGAAGAGGTGTTATGCGGCTCAGGAGCAGGCAATGCAAGCTGACCATTTTGGACTCGGATACGTCGCCGAACAGTAATTGGAAGCAAGGGAGCAGCACCAGGATAGAACTGCATCAGTTTCCACCAAGCCTCTGATGCATGTTTGTACCGTAGCAGGGTATC
>NW_006920740.1:0-2397 GCF_000344685.1 Gloeophyllum trabeum ATCC 11539
TCCCGCCGTCGCCTCCTACATAAAGGACAAGAAATCGGCCAAGGAAACTTGGGACCAATTGTCTTCCCTCTATTCGTCTATGTCCCTCGGCGCCATTTACAATGAGCTGCGGGGGGCCTTATCGACGAAGATTCCGGCCGATCAGCACCCTGCTCCAGCCTTCGCGAAGATATCCAAACATTTCGACACTCTGGAAGCGGCCAAGGTCAAGATTCCCGCGCTTATTGAAGGTCTAATTTGCCTTTATGCACTCCCCAGCCGCTATGAGAACATTGCGCAGATGCTGGTCCAAGCTACCTCTGCTGACAACATGGGCATAGGTGCGGTACGGGAAGCAGTTACCACTGCTTGGGACCAGTCTCAAGGCAAGAAGCCTGAGAAACTCGGTGCGCACAAGATCTCGGCGGTGAAGCGTAAGCCGGGCGATCCCTCCTTTTCTTCGCAGCAGCAGCAGCGCCCTCAGGGCAGCAGCAGCAATGCGCGAGATGGGAAGAGGTGCCCTTATCGCGGCAAGCGCGCAGGCAAGAAGCGTCAAGGGCAAAACCACGATCACCACCATGCCCACGACGTCTTGATCGCCTCAACCGTCTCCCTTCCTCCTCCGACCATCGCTCACGTCCTTGACATTGCGCCTACTGGCAGCAAGACTCGGACGGTCAAAGAGCAAGGTCCGTTCCACCCGCCTCCTTCGGCGGATACCAGTCACTACAACAACAAGAGGATCAAGAAAGCCTTCAAGCTCGCGCGGGACCTCGACATAAGTCCCACCGAAGAAGATATCAAGGTCTTGGACGCTCTTGTCGGGCAAGTCGATCCGGACCCGGATATTGACATGGAGGACGCCGACTCTGTCGCCTCCAGCCGTGCGTCCGAGCGTGCTCGTTTTGAAGGAGTCGCTCGCGCGGATGACGCTGCGGACAGCGACCACGATGACAACCAGTCTATCGACTGGGGTAGTGACAAGGACCAGGGGGAGACTGTCAGTCTCGGCGACAAGGAAGACCTGGACCGCACTATTGCGGAGGCTGCTGGCTTCGACCAGAATGCCTTTATTGACGAGCACTACTCGTACGTGCCATCTTCCCCTTTACAGGACTCCACTGACGCGCCATCACAGTTAGGGCAGCGTAGTGTAGATCTTAATTTGAGTCCTGTAACGTTAGCATTAATATATTGCACTCATGCGCAAACTTATGCTGCGTGTGCAAAATGTAAGGGGAAAGATAAGGCACAACAGGGTAACACCTGGATTCTCGATTCGGGGGCTTCTCGACATTTCACTTTTGACATGAGTGATTTTATCGACTTTGAGGAATTTAAGCAACCTGCGACTGCGTCTACTGCGAACGGGTTTGCACGAATACTCGGGTTTGGTACGACTGTCCTGAATTATTATATCAAGGACGTCGGGAACATAACCACTCGGTTATTTCCAGTATACTATATACCTGACCTGAATATTCGCCTCATGTCACTCGGAGTATTGCTCCAGGATAAATTAAAAGTGTCTGGCAATGACCGACACATAAGCCTATACGAAAAGGGATTGCGCGAACCTTTATTCAGGTTTTTACCGCGGCAGCCTGGCGACACTATCTACAGTGTCAGTACAATTCCTGCACCGGATGCGTACTCTATATTCCCAACGATCTATGCGGTCGATTATGGGATTATGCACCGTCGCATGGGACACCCCTCTAAGGAAGTCCTGCGGCAAGCTAGGGAACACACTAAAGGTTTCCCCACCAATCTGGAGTTTCCTCCGGAAGACCCAGTATGCCCTGGATGCGCGGAAGGCAAAATGCCTTCCAAGGCTTTCCCGCCATCCACTCTACGGGCAAAAGAACCGTTTGAGTTAATTCATTCGGATCTTAAGTCATTTCCCGTAGACTCCTACCATAAGTATCGGTACACAATTGTCTTCTTTGACGATTACACCTCCTATGGATGGGTCATGCATATGCGCTCCAAGGGTGCTGCAATTGCTAAGACTCGTCAATTCCTAGCCTACGTACAAAATCAATATGGCAGGAAAATTAAGGAGTGGATGTCCGATGCAGGGGGAGAGTATAAATCTGATGCATTCATCGAGATGCTCAGAGATGAGGGCATAAAAATCCGACAGAGCGCGCCTTATGCGCACCAACAGAATGGTCGCGCTGAGCGTTTTATTCGGACTATAATGGACAAAGCGCAGTCAATGCGGCTAGAATCCTGCTCACCTCCATCTTGGTGGGAATTTGCAGTAGACCATGCTGTTCATGTCTACAATCGGACCCCTTTGAAGCGCCATCAATGGCAGACTCCTTATGAGGTCCTGAACAAGGAAGCTCCTGACATCAAGCACTTACGTGTCTTTGGATGCGGAGCGTACGTCTACCTGCCAAAGGAAACCAG
>NW_006920741.1:0-2371 GCF_000344685.1 Gloeophyllum trabeum ATCC 11539
CGAAATTTAATGTCGACGTGTTCGTAGGTGCCGAATGTCGCGAGCCGGTCCTCCGAGTTTGAAGGGTAAGTGTCTATATCTGCTACACAGAAGCACAATGCCCTGATACCTGATCTGACAGGCAGGATGTATTTGACGTGAGCAGCAGCCTCAACAAAATTATTGGACTTATTGTAGCTCTTGTTGGCGCCGCCCCTGAGTCCGTCTTGGGCAATACGACCCCTCGAAAAAGCAATCCCACGGCTTGCTGACTAAGACAAGTCAGCACTGTTGGATGTATAACCCCTTGTGGCTGCACAAGCGTCTGCTGTGTGGCCTAGCGGGTCTGCGTTGCGGCTGTGGCTCGTGGATCTGGGTTCAAATCCTTACGACTGTGTTTTTTCTTGGTTTGTACCAATGTTCTACCTACTTCCTGTATATTTTTTCTTCGCACTGCGGAGGGGTGGTTAGGAAGTTTGGGTTTGGGTAGGTTAGGGTAAGTGGGGGGTCCGGGAACCCCCCGATTGGTTAAGGTTCGGGTTAGGGTGAGGTGGTTAGGGTATGGTTTACAGGATATCGATAAAGGGGGGGTCCGGGGGGGGGGGGGAACGGCCCCGGGTTGGTTAAGGTCTGGGTTTTCATATAAAATATGCTCTGGGAGTGATTTGCTATGCTACCCTGACCTTAGGACTCACTGCGTTTGCTGCACTTTATCCCACCTGTGGATAGGCGCCTGGATGACCAAGTTGTCACGAACTATCTGCAGACTGAGATACCTTTGTTGTCTAGCCAGTAGATAGCTGCAAGAACGTTCCCATGTCTCAAAGTATCCACACCTGATATTACTGGCCAAGCTGTACCTGAAGATTCATAGGCGAGACGTTCTCGCCTTAAACATCTTGGTGGGGGATAGATTGGGTATCACGGGCTTGGGACCGTAAGCCACGTTGACTGTCTTGTGGTGCATAGAATAGCCTACGGTTCACGGGGCGACGAGATTCGGACAATCAGATTGATTACATAACATCCGTATATGTGCATCCAATATCTAAATACAGTAACAACGCCACCGACATGATCATCCTCGATCTTGCTCTACCAGCTCGTACTACCACAGGGAATGGACAAAAGCTGTATCAGAGAGAAGGCAAGTAAGTAAGATTGGCTGAGCACAAAGTGGGACTGGTGAAACCACTCACCGACTAGCAATACTAGTAGTACTAGTACTGGTACTACACCCAATATCGACGCCACACAGCCGAGATTTACGATGAGGGCTGCTGTCGTCGCAAAAATCAAAGGCTGAGGACACCTGTCAATCCAGATCTTGAACTACAGGTACAATGATCACTCACCAGAACTTTTTTTACCGCTGCAGGCTGCTCAAATACTGCGACAGTGCAACTGTAATGACGAGCTCACCTCCGTCGTACCCCTCGCGCGCAATGGCATCCACGTTAGGAGAGGCAGACGCGCCCCACCCTGACTCTAGCCATACGCAGGCAGCAGTCTCATTTCCTAGCCTTCCGCCAGGATTTCTTCAGCAATGTCCGGCGCTTGACCCGATGAACCCGTTCCAGGGAATGAACGAGATACAGGTTAGTATGATTGAGAGCTCGTACAAGCATATAGGACTCACCGTTATGCGAACTCTCCTCCAGTATCCCTCCTTCTCAACTGCCATGGCACATGCTCAGCTCCAGATGCAATACGCCGGCAACCCCATGTACACGCCACCAGCGCCTGCTATGCAATTCTCTTACCAGAACCCGCAATTCCTCCTCACCAGCCCAGTGGATATGCTTCGCCAACCATTCCGTCAGACCAGCAACACGGAGCTAACAATATGACTAACTCACCGTCGGGACCCTGGGTGCCCACCACTAGTACTGCGAACCTTGTTCCGCCTAACGTATTGACACCCTCACCCGCTCGAAACGCTCCCGCACCTCCCCTGCATTCTCCAACGCCAGTCGCGGGTGCCCAGCTAAGCGATTCAAAAGCCACCGAACAGGCTATCCTGGGCCTGTTTGGATTTGGCAGCATCGAAGAGTGCCGAGAGTTCATGGAAGCAAGCAAGGCATCTAAAGGCGGTCGCAGGCGCAAAGGAGCTCCGTATGAGCAGGACCGAAAGCTAATAGTGAGTAATTGTCCATAGCGGTGCTATAGCAGCAGAACAAGTGTGGTACTCACTGGTATACGCAGCATAAACATCTCGCAAAAAACGAGTTCGCTAGCGAAGTCTCCGTGCTGAAAGAGCAACGCGTTTGCTGGTGATAAGTCAGCCGTTCGCAACCACAAGTCACCTACACCAGGGTCAGGCTTTGGAGGGCGCGTCGGTTTGTGTCGAGGAGGTACGATGCGAGGTGAACGGAAGACGTTGGACTTGAGC
>NW_006920742.1:0-2365 GCF_000344685.1 Gloeophyllum trabeum ATCC 11539
GTCAGGCCTATTGGCAAGCTAGGATCGGTTATAATTCGCTAAGTTCGACGCTTTCGAACTTCTTGGGTCGCTGAGATCGTAACACTAATTCTCTGAGATGGTGAAGTCGAAACTTGTTTTTCTGTACGCTACTTTGTACAATTTATACTACAGGAATGGCTTTGCGACCGTCCGGAGATAAATAACAAATAACCGCTGCTACCCACAGGATTGCTCAGCACTTGCCGCTGCTATACCATGCACCACACGACTCCCTTGCACTCCTACTTGCTCGTCCCAACCCCTAGAGGTCGCCTTGACGCTCTGTCACCTGATCCAAGCGGTCCCATCACTCCGTGTGACGCGCCAGTCACGTGCTAATTACCTCCGGCCGCTTGCTGACTGATGCTGGCCTCATGGTGACTCATATGCATCCGCACCTTCAGTAGTTTGATGGAAACGAGAGGGAGTGAGTGTTGGAGGTTGGGCATGAGGATGACACCCCCTCGATAGAAGCGTCCGCGGGCCCCGGAGCTAATTCATCTAGAAGTTGCATTGGTTAAGTCGCTCCGGAGCTCCTGTTCGCGGAGATAAATCGTGGAATGGGTCCGTGTACGCCTCAAGGATGTTAGGAAGTCCGGAGCTAAAACAGAGCAAGTCTTTAGAGCCCATAGAAGCCTAGAGGCGTGTGAGCGCTGTGTCGAGTAAGCTCCGGAGGGCTTGTACGATGTGCTGAGTCCGCGTTTTCGGGGGTCAGACAATCCTGAGGCTTATCACCGTACGATCCCACTCGACCCAAATCTGAGTGGTCCCTCGATACCAGATAGATTCGGAAGCAGGTTGAGTACACATCCAAAGATCCCCAACATCCAGTGTATCCACCATAAAGGCATGAGGGTCAGTGGGCAAGAAGGGAGCCTTGAACAACCGGAAATAAGCAGGATGACCCTGGGGACGGACAACACCAGGCAGCTCTTTCATATAACTACCGCCACAGAATGAGATTGCCCGGAAATGTCAGGACGACTGGTTGAAAAATCAAGCTTTGGAATCCAGACTTCAGAAGATAAAGACATGATGGGGAGTACACAACCAAGAGCAGTAAAACAGCCAAATGATCAGTAAAGGCGCTACAAAGTGAAGGACCAAGTAATCACAGCCAATCACAATCAATCAATCGTAATCCCTACTGCACAGACACATAGCGTGCCAAAATCAACCACCAAAATACAAAATTCACACGGTAACAAATAATCTAATCATCGAAATAACAAGCAACCACGATACTTGCTGAAACAAAACAGTACAACACACCAAAAAAATACACATAAACATGCATCCAACACACAAAGCACCAAACAATAAGTCTAACATAGCAAAGCACAAAGGTAACACCCGACACCCAACAATGACATAGCACGACCCTATTCTGATTACACGCACTCAAGTTGTGTCATAAGTAGACAGCAGCCAATCACAGCCATCGAATCCCAACCGGCGCGGTGATATGCCTCAGCCACCGACTACAAACCGCCACAAAAGTCAATTCCCACGGTAAGAACATGCCACAGACGACAACGAGCATGCAGTAAAAGACGGAGGTACGATAAAATGCTCAAAATATTCCAGTGGATGGACGACCCAAAAAAAACCGGTCCCAGGTCCGGAAATTTGGGCAAATAACCAGACTGAGCCGGACCGCGGCATCACTATTTCCGTGACTTCCGGAAATAAATCATACCGAAGTTATTTCTTTATCTCTCCGGAGTGCCTGACCTCAGAGCTAAATCCTCGTAGGACCCCACACTTGCCTTGAGGACGCTGATAAGCCTCAGGATTGTCTGACCCCCGAAAACGCGGACTCAGCACATCGTACAAGCCCTCCGGAGCTTACTCGACACAGCACTCACACGCCTCTAGGCTTCTATGGGCTCTAAAGACTTGCTCTGTTTTAGCTCCGGACTTCCTAACATCCTTGAGGCGTACACGGACCCATTCCACGATTTATCTCCGCGAACAGGAGCTCCGGAGCGACTTAACCAATGCAACTTCTAGATGAATTAGCTCCGGGGCCCGCGGACGCTTCTATCGAGGGGGTGTCATCCTCATGCCCAACCTCCAACACTCACTCCCTCTCGTTTCCATCAAACTACTGAAGGTGCGGATGCATATGAGTCACCATGAGGCCAGCATCAGTCAGCAAGCGGCCGGAGGTAATTAGCACGTGACTGGCGCGTCACACGGAGTGATGGGACCGCTTGGATCAGGTGACAGAGCGTCAAGGCGACCTCTAGGGGTTGGGACGAGCAAGTAGGAGTGCAAGGGAGTCGTGTGGTGCATGGTATAGCAGCGGCAAGTGCTGAGCAATCCTGTGGGTAGCAGTCGG
>NW_006920743.1:0-2365 GCF_000344685.1 Gloeophyllum trabeum ATCC 11539
CGCTGCTCGCCCTAGGGTTAGGGTGTGCCATTACGGCATATACCCTGTACATTGCCTTCCGCCGCTCCATTCCTAGCGCTATGTTCAAGCTAAAGTCCCTACAGAGCCGCCAGTCGCAGCACACACATCAATACAACAAGTCCCACCATCAGCACACCACGTACCATAGCACCCGCGAGACTCTGCTCCCCAGAACGCCATCCGTCCCGTCCGGCAGACGTTTGACAGACAAGTCGAGTCGCCCTGCCGCAAAGAGCCGCGTCATTGCACAGCGAACGCCCCGGCCCCATCGACACCCTGCTCGCGCCACTTCCGGCGGGAGCATAGTCGTCCAGGTGGCCCCAGGTGCGAGCGTCCCGTGTTCGCAGAGCGGGGTCGGTGAGCAGCCATCCAGAAAGGCGCGAGCGTGCCGCTCGCGGGAGCACGATCCATCCCATCTGTGTGTCGAGCGGGGCTGGAGAGGCGTCGACGTTGAGGGTTATCGCGGGAGGATAAGACGATATGCGCCAGCATGCCTCTCACGGGTCCGCGATACGTCCCGTCTTTGCCGAGTGGGGTTGTACTGGCGTCGATGTAGAGAACCATCGAGGGGACAAGGCAAGACACTACGCGCTAGCCTGCCGGTCGCCGTACCATCTATGCCGAGCGGCGGAGTCGTAGAGGCGTTGACGGAGGCCAGCGTGGGTGGACGACTGTCGAGGAGTGTCCGCGATGCGGAGAAGAGGGTATGCGCGAGCGCGCCGCTCGCGGGAACGCGACACGTCCCATCTTTGCCGAGTGGTCTCCCAGAAGCGTCGCCGCAGAGGGAAAACTGAGCAGCGATCGAGACGGCGTCCACGATGGACCACAAAGCACAGGCGCGAGCGTGCCGCTCACGGGAACGCGATGTGTCCCATCTTTGCAGAGCGGCCATGTAGATGTGTTGCCGGAGAGGAAAAGGTGATCTGCATTGCAGGAGGGGTTAGACAAGCATCGAAGAGATAACAAGGTATGAGCATACCGCTCGCGGGATCGCGATACATCCCATCTTCGCCCAGTGGTCTCCCACAAGCGTCGACGGAGAGGACAGCATGGACCGCTATCGAGGAGGCATCCGCGATGCCGCACAGCGCGAGCGTGCCGCTCGCGGGAACGCGATACATCCCATCTTGGCGAAGTGGAGTCGGGGAATCACCGTCGAGAGGGTAAGATGAGCCGACGTCGAGGGCGCAGTCGCCAACCAGAAAAGCGGGTGTTGAAGCGCGAGCGGCACGCTCGCGAACGCCCCTTTACACATTGGTACCTCGGAAATGCACAGATGGCCGCGGCGGAGAGGGGGCAGCAACGGAATTGCCGGGCTAGACGCGGCAGCGGAGGAGAAGTCGACGAGAGCGCAGAGCGGGCGGCACGCTCGCGGGATGTCGATATATCCCATCTTTGCGCAGCAGCGCCGCTGTCTTGACATGAAGAAGGCGGCTTGACTTGACGGGATGACGGCACTAACCGTCGTCATCTTCTATCAAAGATCTCAATATCAGACAACACAAGTAACACAAAGTCGAGATAGACGCACCCGAATGCCGCATGCAAAGGTCTACGAGGCTGCACGTAGTCCTGGAGGTTGAGAAATGCCGGCGAGGCGCGGACACAGCGGAGCGGCTAGACGTCACTCGCGGGGACTCGAACTAACCCATCTAGACCAATTTTGAGTAACGAGAGAGGAAATACACTCAAACGGGATAGGTACCTTGGCGAAGCACATGCTGCGAGGCAGCGTACACAATGCTGCTCGCGAGGGGAGAGGGCATCGTGGGTCATGACAAAGATACGTGACCAAGCACCGCACGCGTCCCTCGCCGGATGTCGATACGTCCCGTCTTCGCTATCCTGGAGGGCGACAATGCGCGCGAGTGGCTCGGCTCGGCTCTGCTCGCCGGAGCGCGATCCGTCCCGACTTCATCTAGCGCTAGTCCTCGTCAGCTACACCGGTAATACATAGCAGTAAAGGTTGTGCACGTACCGTAGCGATAAGAACTGAGGGCGGCATCGAGAAACGCAGTACTTGGTCAGGCGACTGCGAGAAGTTTGTCCAAAGGGCCGCGCGACGACGGCCCACGTACACTTTGCTCGAGTGGACCATAGTCATATTGTATTTGCGATAGTACAGCGGGATACAACTGAAGAACTATTGGTAAGACGAGATCAACACGAGACTGGCGAAGGGTAATGGGTGACTAACCAAGCTACCTAAGCCTATGAGCTGCAGAGCCGCAGAACGCGGTTGCGAAGCTGCATTCGACGCGACCTCCCAGTATTCAGCGGTAGTCTAACGAGGGCCACGAAGCGCGGCTCGCTGATTCAAGATCGTCCATTCGGAGGCCTGCTC
>NW_006920744.1:0-2360 GCF_000344685.1 Gloeophyllum trabeum ATCC 11539
TCTTCCTGTCTCCATTGAAGTCATCTGGGAGACGGATCTTGATTTCGGTTGGTCGTGCTTGCATGACTGGTGCAGCAACGCCTGCTCCAGCCGCTTGGGCAGTGGGATCGATCGGGTTCGTCATGGTTCTGGTTCAAGGGACGGGATTCCACTAGGGAGTCCAACGAGGATGATCAGGAGTAGAGGAGGGGTTGCCTAGGCTTGAAGAAGTCGGCAAGTGTCGTAGAAGAGTTCAACCTAATGTTAGGAAGCGATGTCCTAACTAGTCGTCTTGAGATAACTGGGCCACGTGCCAACAGTTATGTCGTCACTACCTCAGTAAGCGTACTGAAAGGTAGGTCTGGCCGGGCCAATGCCAACGGTCAAGTCAAGAGTCCAGGTAATCGCTGTATTCAACAGGAGGTTGAACTAAGGAATACATGGGTTTTCCTACAGTATATATAGTAACTGGTATAGGGGTTAATACCCGAAGAAGAAAACAATAAGAAGGGACGCGTAAGCTATCCTGTGAGAACGTAACTCAGGGAAATGAGAAATACAAGGGCGCCCATTGGTAGAAGGTAAGTCAAGGGAGATAACGTGTGGGAAGAAGATAGCGTCCATGGGAAGTTCTACTCAGAGAAAGGTACTGTCCAATAGCAATGCTCGGAATGGAAATGGAATGAGATAAGCATGGGAAAATCATAACAGATCGCGCTCAATATATCAAGTCATGCTGGGTCGGAGGAAGTCGGAGGCATGGTAGCATCGTACCTTCGGGCGGGAGGCTGGAAGGTATAAGTCCAAGGGCACTTCCCAAAACGGGAAAGGTCTTGCCAACTACAGACGGTGACGTAGAGTACTCGCCTTGCCACCAACGTCCTCCCGGTTTCCCAGACGTGGTCTGTAATTTTACTGGTATTTCTCGAGCTGCTTTTATGGTGATAGTTTAGCTCGTATACTGCAAGACTTGCGATGAAATATGCAAATAAGCATCCAGGGGCTCTCATTCCAGCAATCGGCAAAACGATAGAGAAGTTTGAGATTTTCCGCACTCAGCAGCCGCTCCACGGCTTACTTACAGTGCCTTGCATAAGAAACTGAACATCGCATTTCCGCCCGCATTGTTTGTTCGTGCCAAATATACCCTTTTCGGGTAGGTCTGGAAGGCCTTTCGCGAGACCGTTTGCTGGGCAAGGACTCGCAGACACCCCCAGAGGGCTCAAAAGGCTTCAGAGAATGCATGGGATGTATATTATGACACTACACTAAGGGCTGTAAATTATTATACTCTGCTCCAGCTGTATGCCTAGCTACCCTCCCTCTAGATGGGTCTTTGCCGCACATTTGCCAATACCCGAAAAGGGTATATTTGGCGCGGACAAACAACGCGTGCAGAAATGCGATGTTCAGTTTCTTATGCAAGGCACTGTATTGGAGTAGGGTATCACCAATTTTGCTCCGCTAATGCTGTGTCCTGATCAAAACAAGAGTGGTGAGTCGTGGTGCACTGTGGACCCGAGTGGGGTATAATTACCTTTCCGGGCTCGGCTGCCTGCGCAAAAAATTCTGAAAGTTCTCTATCGTTTCGCCGATTGCTGTCAGCATATGTTTGTTTTTTTTTGGAACTTGATCACTAGCGAGACGCATTCGCCCTCAAGTACCCTTTGAGTTGCTGAACTTCAAGCAGCGTCCACCTGCCTTCCAGCTGATTGCAGAATGATAGACGCACCTCATATTCCTACTCAGGCTGCTGGGGCACCTGCCAATCAAAATCACCTAATGCAGAAGGAGGGGAGTGTGCCGCAGCTGCTACTCCACTTTTGTTGGGGACCTGTATCAGCGTCAGGCTCGTCTCATTCCTACCTTTCTACTGTAACAATAGCAAAGACTGTTGACCAGTCAATGAAGATTGAAATTTTGCTATCACGTGGAAAGGGAAGCGCTGAAACAACTGCAGAAGCTCTCATCGATTCGGGGGCTGGAGGAATCTTTATCGACCAGAAGTTTGTGCTGACAAACAAGCTGAAGACGGTCCCTATACCTAGACCAATCAAGGTCTTCAATGTTGACGGCACCAAGAACAGGCAAGGTCTCATTACCAAGGCCGCATTCCTACAGATGAAAATTGGAGATCGAGTCCGCTCTATCCGATTTTTGGTCACCGACCTGGGAAAAGAAGACGTCATTTTGGGACTACCTTGGTTACAGAAGAACAACCCAGAGATCAACTGGGTTACTGGACGGATTGACTTTGGAAAAAGAAAATCCATCCTAAACGTAACCATTGAAGAAATCCCTGATGAGGAATTCTCCATCAAACGCCAATACTGCAAAGGACCACTGCTGGCACACGTCGATGACCCCATCTTCCACAGTAC
>NW_006920745.1:0-2351 GCF_000344685.1 Gloeophyllum trabeum ATCC 11539
CTGCTTCGTTCTACCTCAGTGGGAAGCTCCTGTTCACCGCCTCCGTCAACGATCGCAACACTGGCTACTTGGATGGTCGTACCCTTGTCCCTCCATCGCAGTCTGCCTCTATAGCGGACGCTTGTCCTCTGGACTTGTCCCTTTGGCACCGTCGCTGCTCCCACCTCAACCACGACGACCTCTTGCTCATGAAGCGCAAGGAGCTCGTCACTGGTCTCTCTATTCGCTCTAGTAGCGCTCCTGACCCTATCTGCGAGCCTTGCATCGCTGGTAAGCAGCACCGTCACAATGTCCCTCAGCACGCCACTAGGCCTTCAGCTGCTCTTGATCTTGTTGTCTCTGATCTCAAGGGTCCTCTCCCGGTTGCGTCTATTGAAGGCTACAAGTACTGGATCACCTTTATTGACGCTCATACTCGCTTTTTCGTCGTCTCCTTTCTCAGGAAGAAGAGTGACGCGTTCGAGGCCTTCAAAGCGTACAAGGCCTATGCTGAGAACGCACTGGGGACAAAGATCAAGTGCACCTTGGATGACAAGGGTGGGGAGTACGTGAGTAAGGAGTGGGATGCGTACTGTGTTCAGGAGGGGATAGTGCGGAAGCACACCGAGACGGACGAGCCCTACCAGAATGGGATCTCTGAGCGCGCTAACCAGACTATCCAGGCAGCGGTTACTGCTATGCTTATCGAAGCTAAGTTGCCTGCTTCGTTCTGGACTTATGCCGTTCGCTGTTTTGTCCATGTCCACAACCGGCTGCCTACCTCTTCTCTGTCTGGTGCGATTCCCTACTCTCTCTGGAAGAAGGGCAAGAAGCCGGACCTCTCTTACTTCAGGGTCTTTGGCTCGCTTGCTTACGTCCTGATTCGCAAGGATAAGCGCAAGGCTCTCCAGACCCATACCAGGAAGTGTATCTTTCTGGGTTATGCAGACGGAGTTAGAGCTTGGCTGTTCTATGACCCAGCTACTCGCAAGTTCTTCAACTCCTCTAATGCTGTCTTTGATGAGCGCTGCTTCCCTGGCAATTCGTGCTCTATCGACCTCTTTGGTGAGCCTTCCACCTCTGTAGACGTCCCTGATCAGGGGGGAGACGCTCCAGAGCCTGCAGAGTTGCCGGCTCAGGGGGGAGATGAGGAAGAGGTTGATCCTGCTCCTCTGCCGGCTCCTGCTCCTGTCTCGCGTTCTCCCTCTCCAGAGCTCCCTCAGCCGGCTATACCCCCTCCAGACGTTCCAGATATGCCTCCTGCACCACCTCCAGCTGCGCCACGCTCCAATCCACCTCGAGGCTCTCGCCCTAAGCGCTCTTTGAACTGGAATGCTCTAGAACGCGATAACACTGCTCCTGCTCACTCCAGAGTGTCCCCTGCTGCCCAGACTCCTCCGCCACCGTCTCCGCCCTCTAGTCCCGATCCATTAGCTCCAGGCTCGCCTCCAACCGCTCCCGCTCTTGACTTGGAGCCTGCTCCTGTCTCTGATGATGACGATGAGCTTAGGCTACCTGGAGCGCTAGGAGAGGACTTGGACTCTGCTGAGGCGATGTCCGCTGCTATGGAGCAAGTCCTGACTGGCCAGGTCATCGAGTACTGGTCCTGGGAGGAGGCAGCAGAGTTTGCTTTCGCTTCTATGGCTGAGAGCGCGTTCAAGGGTGCCGAGCATGCTGGGGAGCCTCGGACTTTCCATGAGGCGATGCAGCGTCCCTCTGAGGAGCGCCAGCAGTGGCTCAAGGCTGCTCAGGACGAGATTCAGTCTCTGATTGAGAATGGCACCTTTGAGCTCGTGCAGTGTCCTCCTGGTCGCAAGCCCATTGGCAGTCGCTGGGTCTTTAGGGTGAAGCGCAATGCTGATGGGTCTATTGAGCGCTACAAGGGCCGTCTAGTCGCTAAGGGCTTCTCTCAGCGCCCTGGCTTTGACTACAATGAGACCTTCGCTCCTACTCCCAAGTGGGCCTCTCTTCGCACTATACTTGCTCTGGCCGCTCTGGAGGACTTGGAGCTTGAGAGCGTCGATATCTCGACTGCCTATCTCAATGGGACGCTCGAGGAGGATGTGTATATGCGTCAGCCTGAGGGATTCGAGGAGAAGGGTCCAGAGTGGGTCTGGAAGTTGCGCAAGTCGCTCTATGGCCTGAAGCAGGCTGGGAGGCGCTGGCATGAGAAGCTGAATGAGGTGCTAACTGAGAAGCTGGGCTTTGTGCGCCTGACTTGTGAGCATAGCGTCTGGGTCTTTGGGAAGGAGGATGTGCGTATCATCATTCCTGTCTTTGTCGACGACATGACTATTGCAGCCAAGTCTTCTGCTGCGATCCAGAGGTCAAAGACGACTTGAGCAGCACTCAAGCCTCCGGGACCTGGGTCC
>NW_006920746.1:0-2347 GCF_000344685.1 Gloeophyllum trabeum ATCC 11539
CTTATGATGTTCTCCTGGGCTTGAGGAAGGATGAGGGCGAGTCCCTGGTCTCTCTGATGGCTAGAGCGGACAAGGCCATGCAGGATATCCACTCCCTTCGCCCTAAGGACTTCACCATTGAGCAGCTGGATGAAGAACTCGCTTCCATGTCTCTCATTCGCTCCCTCCCTGCTGAGTACAACAACTTCGTCTCTTCCTTGCTCCTGCTCGACTCTCTCAGCCTCTCGAAGCTCCAGAGCGCGTTCCAGAACGAGGAGACTCAGCGTACGACTCGAGGCTTCTCCTCTACCCCCTCTCTCGCTCTCAAGGCCTCTGGCAGTCCCTCCTTCGCTCCTGACATCCGCTGCTCGTTCTGCGACGCTGTGGGCCACTCTGAGGCCTCTTGCTTCGCCAAGGAGAAGGCTACCAAGGCTGCCAAGGCCAGGACTGCTGAGCGTCGCCAGGAGCGGTCTGATCGTCGCAAGGGAGGTGCTAGGAGGCCCCAGAACGCGCAGGAGGCGTCCGAGACGCCTGGGGAGTCTGCTAACGCTGTGGAGTATGCTGGCAAAGCAAGTGTCGCTCTCTCTGCTTCTGAGCGCGTTTCTTGGCTCTCTAGTCCGGCAGCTGCTAACTGGAACACCGATACAGGCGCTACTTCACACATGACCCCTCATCGTCGCTGGTTCCGCTCCTACTCTCCCCACATCGTCCCTGTTCGCCTCGCCAACAACCAAGTCATCTACTCGGCTGGGATGGGGTCTGTAGTGTTCGAGCCGTTGATTAGAGGGTCTAGCGCGCCTGCTGTAGTCTTCCATGATGTCCTACATGTTCCTCAGCTTGGATCGAATCTATTGTCTGTCTACCACCTTACCAGAGCGAAGGGCTATCGCTGTGAGATCCAGGATGCGACTGCTTCGTTCTACCTCAGTGGGAAGCTACTGTTCACCGCCTCTGTCAACGATCGCAACACTGGCTACTTGGATGGCCGTACCCTTGTCTCTTCATCGCAGTCTGCCTCTATAGCGGACGCTTGTCCTCTGGACTTGTCCCTTTGGCACCGTCGCTGCTCCCACCTCAACCATGACGACCTCTTGCTCATGAAGCGCAAGGAGCTCGTCACTGGTCTCTCTATTCGCTCGAGTAGCGCTCCTGACCCTATCTGCGAGCCTTGCATCGCTGGTAAGCAGCACCGTCACAATGTCCCTCAGCACGCCACTAGGCCCTCAGCTGCCCTTGATCTTGTTGTCTCTGATCTCAAGGGGCCTCTCCCGGTTGCATCTATTGAAGGCTACAAGTACTGGATCACCTTTATCGACGCTCATACTCGCTTTTTCGTCGTCTCTTTTCTCAGGAAGAAGAGTGACGCGTTCGAGGCCTTCAAAGCGTACAAGGCCTATGCTGAGAACGCGCTAGGGACGAAGATCAAGTGCACCTTGGATGACAAGGGTGGGGAGTACGTGAGTAAGGAGTGGGATGCGTACTGTGTTCAGGAGGGGATAGTGCGAAAGCACACTGAGACGGACGAGCCCTACCAGAATGGGATCTCTGAGCGCGCTAACCAGACTATCCAGGCAGCCGTTACTGCTATACTTACTGAAGCTAAGTTGCCTGCTTTGTTCTGGACTTATGCTGTTCGCTGTTTTGTCCATGTCCACAACCGGCTGCCTACCTCTTCTCTGTCTGGTGCGATTCCCTACTCTCTCTGGAAGAAGGGCAAGAAGCCGGACCTCTCTTACTTCAGGGTCTTTGGATCGCTTGCTTATGTCCTGATTCGCAAGGATAAGCGCAAGGCTCTCCAGACCCATACCAGGAAGTGTATCTTTGTGGGTTATGCTGATGGAGTTAGAGCTTGGCTGTTCTATGACCCAGCTACTCGCAAGTTCTTCAACTCCTCTAACGCTGTCTTTGACGAGCGCTGCTTCCCTGGCAATTCGCGCTCTATCGACCTCTTTGGTGAGCCTTCCACCTCTGTAGACGTCCCTGATCAGGGGGGAGACACTCCAGAGCCTGCAGAGTTGCCGGCTCAGGGGGGAGATGATGAAGAGGTTGATCCTGCTCCTCTGCCGGCTCCTGCTCCTATCTCGCGATCTCCCTCTCCAGAGCTCCCTCAGCCGGCTATACCCCCTCCAGACGCTCCAGATGCGCCTCCTGCTCCGCCTTCAGCTCCTTCACGCTCCAATCCACCCCGAGGCTCTCGCCCCAAGCGCTCTTTGAACTGGAATGCTCTAGAACGCGACAATACCGCTCCTGCTCACTCCAGAGTGTCTCCTGCTGCCCAGACTCCTCCGCCACCGTCTCCGGCCTCTAGTCCCAATCCATTAGCTCTAGACTCGCCTCCAGCCGCTCCTGCTCTTGACTTGGAGCCTGC
>NW_006920747.1:0-2342 GCF_000344685.1 Gloeophyllum trabeum ATCC 11539
AGCATGGCCGAGTGGCTGAGTCATATCTGATGCTCTCTTGTGAATGCCATCTGGGAGAAGCGAGTAGACAGCTAAGAAACACTCCAGTGCAGAGGACCATTTGTTGTCAGAAGTGGAATCGATGCTGCGGGACAGGAAGGGATAGATGAACTCATGGAAGACTTCCACACCATCATCTGTAGCAGTGTCAAGGCTATCCTGTAAGCGATGGGCCCTCTCCATGTCCTCCGTGCTCAATGGGAAGGTATACCCTGACTTGTGGCTCTGCAGAGAGAGTAACATCCCTTGGGCAAAGGAGCGCAGAGGCACTGAGTACTTGCGCAGTGTTGTATCTGAGTCATGGTACTTCCAGGGTGTTGTGTGAGATGAAGTCCTACCAAATAGTGAGATACTTGATTACACAATGCAATGTCATGACTCACCGAGGACACTCCATCAAAAGGCAGCGAACACCAAGTGGAGACTTCCTTGCAAGGCCACAGATTGTTTTCATGTAATTGAAAACAACATCATTCAAGTGCCCAATCCCCGAGCTGTGGAGTCCTGTAGGCAGCTTTACCAGTTCACACAGAGTGTGGCACTGTGCCACATCCTGAGTCCATGGAGCGACATGTGTATGCCACTGGGTCATCTTGAGCAGTAGAGATATCTCTCGGTCATTGCTGACTGGTGCAATAGCTTGACGATGGACTGTTGGGTACTCTTCTCGCATAAATATGTCGAAAGCAGTATCATCTGAATGCTTGATCCAAGCTGTGTCGACCTGAAAATACCTTTGCGGAATGGGGTGGAACAAGGTCTGGATGCTCCCAGTATACCACTTCTCTTTTGCTGCCATAGTTGCTCCTTCGTGTGCCTTGTTGAAATGATCTAGCACTGATCTACGGGTACAAAAGCAGGCAGGACAGCTCGCACAGCAGTAGGCCTCTTCATGGACCTTGATTCCAACTACTGGGGCACCACCAGGAGCAGGAGGTAGAATATCATAGTCACGATGAACTTGGTACTCCATGATCACCTGCTCTAAGTCTGCAGAATCAGTCTTGCAAACTGGAACACCATGGCCCTTGATATGGCTGAGCACAGCTGAAGGTAGCCAGCAAACCTCACAGCCCACACATATCAACACCTTCAAGTATGCATGGATGCGCAAGCCAAGTCGGTCCAGCAGAGGCGTAGAGAGTAAACGGTTCTCCGACAATGGGATTGGAGCTTGCGTACGAGCTGGATGAGAGAGTGAACCATCTTCTTGAAGAATGGGCTGAGTGGGTGACTGCAGAGCAGCGATGTGGCCTGATTGCTGGACGTCTACAGCTTGGACAGGTGCGACAACAGCCTGGGCATAGGATGGAACTGCAGCTAAAGGGCCAGATACCTCCCTGCTATCCACATCCATCATGTCTTCTCCTTGCTTGTCCATTGGAGCAGTTTCCATTATATCATCTGTGTTTGGTGGAACATATTGTGCGTGTACCGATTTCAGGTGAGACTTCATGCCTGGGAGCTGTGCACATGTGAAGAAGCATCCTGCCACAGGGCAATGCAAAGATGCAGAAGCAGACGTTCTAAGAATCATTATAATACCACCTATACCCAGCATTAGCCTTTCAATGTTAAACAGTGACACTGCACACACCATTGAATTTTATTGCATTTTGGAGATTGTGACAATCCCGATTATGATCATAGAGCTTTGTAAACTTGCCACATACAGGACATGTTATCCTGTAATAATGATTATCTCAGGTTAAGCACAGACAAACAATAGTGGGACATACTTAGACATTGTATAGGATCAGATAATAAGAGTGGTTGAGATGACTTTGATGTAAAAGCTTGAAATTCTGGCAGCTAGAGATAAGCAAGTAAAGTCCCTGTAGTTTGAGAAGTGTGCTGTGTGCTGTGTCTGACTAGAGATTGTGGTGGCAAGAGACAAGGAGCAAGAACTTCAAAGCTATGCAAAAACTCGAACTTGGAACAAACAAATAACAACAAACAAATGCAGTGTGGGAACTTTATCTAGGGATCTGGCTTCCCTCGGGACTTGGGCAGTTTCAATAGATTTTGTTTTGTGGAAACATGCATGATTTCTATTCTACATTACATACTAGTATACTAGCATGTCGGACATGTCATACGCGCAGCGGTTGCGGGTGCGCGAGCGGCTTTCGGGGATGGCGGGTGACAAAACAAAACTCAAAACAAATCATAACAACGGAACGACGCAAGCGCGTTTGAAAGCGCTTCCGGCGTCATGTTCCTACCATCCAGGGGACCCAGGAACACCCGCTTTTGAAGCGGCGCGTTGAGTTTGGATGTCGGCGCGAAGGTCGCCGTCGGGG
>NW_006920748.1:0-2341 GCF_000344685.1 Gloeophyllum trabeum ATCC 11539
GTTAGGAAGCGATGTCCTGACTAGTCGTCTTGAGATAACTGGGCCACGTGCCAACAGTTATGTCGTCACTACCTCAGTAGGCGTACTGAAAGGTAGGTCTGGCCGGGCCAATGCCAACGGTCAAGTCAAGAGTCCAGGTAATCGCTGTATTCAACAGGAGGTTGAACTAAGGAATACATGGGTTTTCCTACAGTATATATAGTAACTGGTATAGGGGTTAATACCCAAAGAAGAGAACAATAAGAAAGGATGCGTAAGCCATCCTGTGAGAACGTAACTCAGAGAAATGAGAAATACAAGGGCGCCCATTGGTAGAAGGTGAGTCAAGGAAGATAACGTGTGAGAAGAAGATAGCGTCCATGGGAAGGTCTACTCAGAGAAAGGTACTGTCCAATAGCAATGCTCGGAATGGAAATGGAATGAGATAAGCATGGGAAAATCATAACACACGGCGAGAGCGAGTTGTATGGTGGAGTGACCATTTCTTCCCGACAGAACCCTCCTCCCAATACCGTGGTGGGAGTCGGGGATACAACGCACTTGTACCAAACCGGCTCGCGCGCGTCGCCTTCAAGACCCAAGTCATCGGCAATCTTGTCGACCACGTCGGGCGGGGGTGACACTCGCTTTTTCGGGAGCCGTCCCCGATTGTCCGCGAGCACGAGCGCATGGTCCATGTTCATGCGCTTCTTGTCCACATTAACGAGTCTCCAGGTTCGCAAGGCCATACTTATCGCGGAAGCGGCGAGTCATATTATTGGTTATAAGCCACCCAAGGACGTGGTGCGACTGCATCCGAAGCAACATTTGTGGCCGGGAAGCAGGTGATGCAACCCGCACTCGACGTATGTAAAAGAAGAGAAATGCGATATCTCCTTGCTCTGCAACGTTACATGTTACCGGTGCCTCTTCCATACCGCCCGCATTCAAAATACTAGTCAAGAATTCCCTTAACGCTATCCTCGTGAAGGGACACCGTCGCAGACGGACCAGCCGTCTAATCAACGCACTTGTACCAAACAGGCTCGCGTGTGTCGCCTTCCAGCCCCAAGTTGTCCGCAATCTTGTCGACCACCTCGGGCGGCGGCGGCTCGCGCTGCTTCGGGTGCGCACCCCGATTATCCGCGAGCACGAGCGCGCGGCCCATCTTCATGCGCTCCTTGTCCACATAGACGAGCACGCTATCCAGATTGGTCAGGCCGTACTCGCGCGGGAGGAGCTGCGGGAGGAAGTCGCGGAACGTCTGGTCTCTCGCGCTCGGAGGGGTTGTCGGGTAGTGGAATGAACTTATCGCAGAAGGGGCGATTGAGAATATCTTTGGTTATGAGGAACCCCAGCACGTGGTGCGATCCGTGAACGGGTTGGGTTTTCCAGCGGCGCGGGGCTGGAGATGTGTCGGCCCTAGGGCTAGGATTAGAGGACGTCGGTAAGGGAGACGCGATGATGAATCGACAGACTGGCATGCCAATGACACAACGGCGAAAAGAAACCAACTTGAAAGGAGAAGGTTGACGTTTGGTCAATCGATAGCAGACAAGCCGAGGTACGCAGGGCCAAGAGGCCAGACGCTCTAATAAAACTAGGTGGTGACCGGTGAGGCTTGAGTGAAGGCGTTGAGCAGGTCGCTGTTCAAGCTGACACGTGGACTTTGTCTCGTCGGCGGGCGTTGTCATTCACCCATATCCTACGGTAATTTTAAACAAATGTCAACTGGGGGCAGAAGCGATTATAGAATGACTGCCATTGTCGTGAGCCCTGTAGATGTACATGTGGCATGCAGTGGCGTCCGAACTTCGAAGCCACCTTTCTCACGTTTGAATTTGTGGAAGCAAAGTATTGTAGTGGCATCACATACCCCGCACCTTGTATACATAACTAACAGTAGATGTGGAACAGACACTTGTCTTTGCATCTGCTATAAAATCATGACAGCGCCTGAATGTCACCGCATGCACGAAAGCGTCAAATTGATAACTCCAATACCAGTCTCCGTAGCACGGGACTCATGAACCAGAGTGTTTGTATAACCGCGGCCACCACAGGACAGATGTACTCCCGACCCACATCAGTGGGCATCATCTAGCCGAGGCACTTCACGGAAGATCCACGTCGCCAGTCCAGGTGATGCAGCGCCAACATGATACTCTGGTCTACGCTCGCGAGGCTCAAGGCGTCAAAAACAAATATACACAGCAGCAACGCACGGAAACCTATCCTTCCAGTGCTTCGCCCAAGCCATACCACACCCCAGACCTCTCGCTCAAATCTGCAAGCCTGGTATATGCACCGGGCTTGATATTCTGAGCATTGGAGACCGGACCTGGGATATCCTGCCTCTTGG
>NW_006920749.1:0-2335 GCF_000344685.1 Gloeophyllum trabeum ATCC 11539
CATAGGTACAGCGGTGTCCGATAACCACAATCTCCGGACGCAGAGGGTGAGCTTTAATCCGAAAACGTCCCTCCACAGTATTTCATTCGCTGGACGACTCGGTTGAGATTCTGGAAGTGCTCCCATACAAAACGACGAATCCCCGGATTTTCTGGAATTGTCTCGTAGGTCCCGTCCGTAAGTATGTAGCGGCTAGGGGGCCCCTTTACCGGGACGTCGTCAATGTAAGGGATGGTGACATCGGGGATTTCAGGCTGGAGAATAGCGGTTACGTCGTCGTGAAAGATAGGTACTGAATTACTCCATCCCATAGGTAGGGTAACAAGTCGCATTGCTCCGAATGGCGTCTGGAATGTTGTGAGATCTCTTGAGGACTCCGCAATCTCCCGTTCGTCATACCCTACGTATAAGTCCAGCATGGCTCCGCAGGCGCGTCCAGCAAATTGCTCCGCCATGTGCTCGGGGATCGGAGGGACTCCGGAGTGCTGAATCGTGACGGCATTGAGGGGTTCCAAACTGTGGACTAATCGGAGTGACTTCCCATCCTTCTTGAGTACGCAAAACCACCTGGAGCGGTACGAAGCATTGGACGGCTCATATACCCCTGCAGCGATCTTCTTCTTAATTACCGCACAGACTTCGTTGTAGATTCCTGGCGGAATGGGAATATTCTTCTGTATCCACGGCGTATGAGGTAGTACCGGAAATTCAATGGGGGGGAAGAAATCCTTCCGGAAACGACCGCGTTCCGAATCATTCCAAGCAAATGCCTGGTCGTGCTTGCTCATGAATTCGTCCATCAGATTTAGCTCCGAGTCTGTCAGGAATCCACTAGGATGGGCCTTGTGTAACGCATTTCTACGCTCTAGTGAATATCGTCCGCTTGGCTGGAATGGAGGGGGATTCGGAGATAAAGTTGGCATATCGGCCAACGGGTCCCCTTTGATATTACGCTGAATCCGGAATTCTTTTGGTAATGTGGCCGGGACTGCGCGGACCTTCTTGGCGACGGGCTTGTACTTTTTCTTAGTGGCCGCAAACGTAGAGGCCACTGGATCCCGTGTTTGAGAATCGCTGACATGGGGGTCACCGGCTAGCGGACGTGACACATCGCCGAATAAATTAACTGATGAAAAATAAGACCGGACTTCGGGAGACTCGCAAGCGGAGAGATAAAGGAAGGGAATAAAATCTTGTTTTGAGGTTTTGCTATTTTCTTGATCACCTAGAATATTGTACGCAGAAATATGAAACTGGGCGGGGGTATCCGTCTCTTCGATGACAAGGGCCGCCCACTGTTCCCTGTCCGATACACCTAAAAATAATTCATCCCGCTCGAGAGGCGGGGCCTCGAAATCGAGGACGACCTCTTGGAAATGTCGGAATGGTGGAAACAATCCCGGAGTTGGGGTCGTTGATCGTGATCGTTTGGTCCTCATTTTTGAAATTCTTGATGCAACTCTCCGTCAAAACATCAAAGGGTCGTCCGAGTAGGATATCGTAGGCCGGATCCCTGATGACATGAATCTGGAGGTAAACGGTAATATCTCCGACTTGGAAAGGTATGTTGTGTGCCAGTCCCAGAGACATGTCGATTGTTTTGTTTGCCGATTGCATCTGGAGTTGTATGGTGGGGTCGTACTGGAGGCCTAAAGTGTGGCAAACCGCTTCCGACATTGCCACGATCTGAGAACCTGGATCTAAAATCGCTTCGACCTTCTCCTGGTTGTCAATAAGTCCCATAATGGACCGAAGCGCATGCGACTCCTTGGCCACGATTAATTGCTTCGGTGTCTCCCCCGGACCTAAACTCCGGAGATAAACCTCGTATGGATCGGGTAGCACAAGCACTCCCGGACGGATCGAGCGTCCATTATGAATCAACTGCTCCACGTTTGGTAGTTCAGGGCCATCTTGCTCGTCTTCCACCTCCTGAATCGTGGCTTGCAGGCGTACCGCTGGTGGGGCCGGTACCTTCTTGGGCGTTACAATGTCCCTATATTTGGCCCGGACCTCCGGAGCTATGGATAACAATTCTTCCGACGTCAACGAGATGTTTGGAGTCTTCAGAGCGCGTTCGAAAACCAGGTCAGAGATACGGGGATTGTAGACGGGGGCCTGAGTACGGTACGCTGGCTCCTTTGGCTTTGGACGCTTCGGCCGCCTGTGCTGGATCCTGTTCTGCGTTCCGCTGGATGCCTGCCTAGGCCGGTTGACGTCTCTTGCACCAGCGAATGGATGGATTGGTCCTTCCGGCAGATGTGGTGGAGTCTCGCGATTGGCTGATGGCCGCGCTGCCTCGGTCACTGGCTGCTCACGGACTGACTGACTCTTA
>NW_006920750.1:0-2336 GCF_000344685.1 Gloeophyllum trabeum ATCC 11539
CTCTGACCAAGGGCAGTTGTACAGTCGTCATTCGATTCTTTCAATGTCGGGTCAGCACTCGCAGTAAACCTGTTCTCACAAAGGAGTCTTTTCGTTTCGCCGTGTCAGGATTCATCAAGGAAAGGCACACGCAGGCCTGAGTCGGTATGGCACAGGACGCTGATCGTTTCTCTGACAGTTCTCCGTTACTTTGCCTAAAGCGCGCATCTCGGGCGCATTGGCAACGGTACTCGGTGCTTAATAGAGCTTTGTGATCCTAGGTCTATTCCTGCTTGATCTTCCGGCCTGATCTTCCGGCTGTCGCCCGAGCCATACATTATCTACCTCGACCGGCCATGCTAATCATTCTACTAATAGCTCACGGAGAGACATGGGGCAAGCTGTAGTCCGCGGTCGGCGGACATGAAGCTTGTTATCGTGGGTGTACTAGTAGTGCAACATAAAGCACAGGAGGCGGTACCATCTGGTTCTCTCCCTCTGGCTTCCTCGTATACCTATGCTCGTAGATCTTACATTGGATCAGTCGGGCTCCCTAATCATCGCCTCACAAGCTCGAGTATTCAGCTATGCTGCAAGTGCGTGGAGACAATGTCTTCCTTGTTCGATTTCTGACCAAGAGCCACGACGAAGTTTCATCCGCTTCCTTGTTGACGTGGGACATCACTATTGCTCTGGGTGACGAAGTGTGTAAATATTTTCCATCCAAGCCAGTGTGCGGCACTCAACTGCTGCCGTTCAGGTCGAGCTAATCTGGATGTGAGCGTACATTCACGTCGTCCCGCAAGTACATCGTCTTATACGCCAGTTCAGGAAGGAATGGACTATCGCGAAAGTCTGCTATCTCATTGGACGATATGTCCCCTGGGTTGCCCAGTTGTGAGTGGCGAACACATTCTCGGGCCGCCCTTTAGCTAACTGTCGCAATGAAGGGCACTACTCAGTGTCACGGCTGGTGGAATTCACACTCCGAGCGAATGCCTAAAGTGGATCACGATGGAGGCGGTCGTGCTGCAGCTGATTGTGTCTGCTGTAGACATCATTCTCATGATTAGAGGTCGGTCATCCCGAGCTCGAATTACTTTGAACCGCGTTATAGCCTTATCAAGTCTACGCGCTGTATGACCGAAACCGCAGGCTCCTAGCAACACTGAGTGTAATCTACGCCGGCCTAATGTCCCTCTTGTGCTATGCCCTCACCATCATCATCCCCAGAGTAACCGTCAACCCTAACTGCTCGAGTGTCTCCATGCCCTCCGCTAACTTCCTTTACTGGTAAGTTTGTGACTATCGAGTTGTTCCACACCGATATGAAGATGTACAGGCTGCCTTCAGTCTCTTTTGAGACGCTATTATTTGCACTCACCTTGTTTAAGTGCTACCAGTATCAACGATTGGGATGGAGACGGAGCCCGATCTTGCGTCAGTTTGTCAGGGACGGTACATGGGCTTTTGCGCTGATATTCGGTAGGAGGTTTCTCCCCGTGAAGGCAGCATGTTTACTGAAACGTTGTACACTTAGCTGCTATGGTCGCCATTACCATAACGTATTCTGTGGTCCGCTCACCCTTGACGGGCGTGGTTTTTCCGTGCGATACCTAGTTTTGACTCATAACGATTCGCACTGAGATGAAGTACAGATGGTTATGGACGTCAGTATCAATCGTGGTACGTGATAGGCCAGTGGCAAAGGGATCAGCTGGCTAAAGATGTGCAGAGCGCTCGCCTGATCTTAGACCTTCGGCGTGCCTTCAACCAGTGCAAACCGGCGCCGCGGTTGTCAGGCATCGAAATTGAGCTTCCGGATACGCCTCAACTTCCGGATACTATGTTAGACGCCAATTTGGATCCCCCCCATAATGAGCGACTGCAATCACCCGCAGAAGCCAGGTATTCCTCGAGCTCGCGGTGCCCTATAAGAAGGGAGAAGTCTCACTGAAGGCGCGCGAGGATGTTGCATGGTCGGCGGCCATCTACCGGCAGGCCCATCCATCCCCAACCTAGCGGGGAGAAGCTCCTGGACTCAATCAGAGACCGTTCTCAGGCTTTTGAATTTGCACGGCCTCGCATTGCAGCAGTATCACCGATATGCATAGAGGCTGGCACAGGTCGTTTCAACACTTAAGGCCGGAGCGTCTCAGAGAACCAGAAAGGGGTGAGCAAAAATAGATACACTGTAGCTGAGAAGCCAGAGGACCGAGATGTTACTTGTACATGGTGAAACGAAAGGACCTGGGATGTAGGGACGATACTTGTCCTGCGAGAGACCGGATATGCTGGAGCGGGGGATCAGATTTTCGAGTCGAAAGTCCCTGGTCCTAAGGAGAGGTTCCAGCTCG
>NW_006920751.1:0-2323 GCF_000344685.1 Gloeophyllum trabeum ATCC 11539
GTCCTCGACGGCTCGAACTGGCCTACCTGGTCCGAGCAAATGATGGCGTACCTTATGTCCCAAGGCCTCTGGGGGAAGTGTTGATGGCAGCATCACGCAGCCAGCTGTCGTCGTCTCCGGTACTACCAGGAACTCTACCGCTGCTGACGCCTGGAAGGAAAAAGACGTCAGGGCTATCGGTACGATCCATCTTCGCTGCTCTCCCGCCGTCGCCTCCTACATAAAGGACAAGAAATCGGCCAAGGAAACTTGGGACCAATTGTCTTCCCTCTATTCGTCTATGTCCCTCGGCGCCATTTACAATGAGCTGCGGGGGGCCTTATCGACGAAGATTCCGGCCGATCAGCACCCTGCTCCAGCCTTCGCGAAGATATCCAAACATTTCGACACTTTGGAAGCGGCCAAAGTCAAGATTCCCACGCTTATTGAAGGTCTAATCTGCCTTTATGCACTCCCCAGCCGCTATGAGAACGTTGCGCAGATGCTGGTCCAAGCTACCTCTGCTGACAACATGGGCATAGGTGCGGTACGGGAAGCAGTTACCACTGCTTGGGACCAGTCTCAAGGCAAGAAGCCTGAGAAACTCGGTGCGCACAAGATCTCGGCGGTGAAGCGTAAGCCGGGTGATCCCTCCTTCTCTTCGCAGCAGCAGCAGCGCCCTCAGGGCAGCAGCAATGCGCGAGATGGGAAAAGGCGCCCTTATCGCGGCAAGCGTGCAGGCAAGAAGCGTCAAGGGCAAAACCACGATCACCACCATGCCCACGACGTCCTGATCGCCTCGACTGTCTCCCTTCCTCCTCCGACCATCGCTCACGTCCTTGACATCGCACCTACTGGCAGCAAGACTCGGACGGTCAAAGAGAAAGGTCCGTTCCACCCGCCTCCTTCGGCGGATACCAGTCACTACAACAACAAGCGTATCAAGAAAGCCTTCAAGCTCGCGCGGGACCTCGACATAAGTCCCACCGAAGAAGATATCAAGGTCTTGGACGCTCTTGTCGGGCAAGTCGATCCGGACCCGGATATCGACATGGAGGATGCCGACTCTGTCGCCTCCAGCCGCGCGTCCAAGCGTGCTCGCTTCGAAGGAGTTGCTCGCGCGGATGACGCTGCGGACAGCGACCACGACGACAACCAGTCTATCGACTGGGGTAGTGACAAGGACCAGGGGGAGACTGTCAGTCTCGGCGACGAGGAAGACCTGGACCGCACTATTGCGGAGGCTGCTGGTTTTGACCAGAATGCCTTTATTGACGAGCACTACTCGTACGTGCCATCTTCCCCTTTACAGGACTCCACTGACGCGCCATCACAGTTAGGGCAGCGTAGTGTAGATCTAAATTTGAGTCCTGTAACGTTGGCATTAATATATTGCACTCATGCGCAAACTTATGCTGCGTGTGCAAAATGTAAGGGGAAAGATAAGGCACAACAGGGTAACACCTGGATCCTCGACTCGGGGGCCTCTCGGCATTTCACCTATGACATGAGTGATTTCATCGATTATGAGGAATTTAAGCAACCTGCGACCGCGTCTACCGCGAACGGGTCTGCACAAATACTCGGGTTTGGTACGACTGTCCTGAATTATTATATCAAGGACGTCGGGAACATAACCACTCGGTTATTTCCAGTATACTATATACCTGACCTGAATATTCGCCTCATGTCGCTCGGAGTTTTACTCCAGGATAAACTAAAAGTGTCTGGCAATGACCGACACATAAGTCTATACGAAAAGGGATTGCGCGAACCTCTATTCAGGTTTTTACCGCGGCAGCCCGGCGACACTATCTACAGTGTCAGTACAATTCCTGCACCGGATGCGTACTCTATATTCCCAACGATCTATGCGGTCGATTATGGGATTATGCACCGTCGCATGGGACACCCCTCTAAGGAAGTCCTGCGGCAAGCTAGGGAACACACCAAAGGTTTCCCCACCAATCTGGAGTTTCCATCGGAAGACCCAGTATGCCCTGGATGCGCGGAAGGCAAAATGCCTTCTAAGGCTTTTCCGCCATCCACTCTACGGGCTAAAGAACCGTTTGAGTTAATTCATTCGGATCTTAAGTCATTTCCCGTAGACTCCTACCATAAGTATCGGTACACAATCGTCTTCTTTGACGATTACACCTCCTATGGATGGGTCATGCATATGCGCTCCAAGGGTGCTGCAATTGCTAAGACTCGTCAATTCCTAGCCTACGTACAAAATCAATATGGCAGGAAAATTAAGGGATGGATGTCCGATGCAGGGGGAGAATACAAATCTGATGCGTTCATCGAGATGCTCAGAGATGAGGGCATAAAAATCCGACAG
>NW_006920752.1:0-2319 GCF_000344685.1 Gloeophyllum trabeum ATCC 11539
CCCTGTACCGAATTTTTAATGCCAGCAATGCGGCTATGGGGCGTGGGGACTCTTTACCTTTGCCTGCCATTGTGAAGAGCAGGAGGTCCTTGGTTGTGTTACCTTGGATCGATACTGCGATGGGATTTGTCTTCTCCACTTGAACGGCGAAGATACCCTCAAGCCTTTCCTCCTGGTCCAAGATCCAGGTTGATACTGTCCCATCCCGAATACATGATACGATGCGCCCTGAGGCTGGGTCGATGTTGACAGATGTAATCTGCTGCTCTCCAGCTCGTACCCAGCACAGCTCCTTGAACTGAGAACTGTGAGTTTTTGATCCAATTGTGTGTTTTGTAACGTACCTTATTCGAATTCTGCCTCCAGCAGACAAGAAAGCCGAGACTTGTACCGTAAATCATTGTCTCCCCCAGGTCCCGTTGTAGCCAGACAATGCTCGTGACCGCACCTCGTATGCCCCAGACGCTGGGCACCTCCACCTCTTTCTGGCTTGCAAGGTGCCAGAGCCTGACACCGTTCAAGTCTATGTTCTAGCAGTTAGTCTTTTTTATGTCCTGATGGTACTCCGTAAGCTTACCACCGGCTGCTAGGAATGTCCCCGATGGCGATATGGCCAAGGCATACACAGGGCATCCTCCTCCACCTTCACCGGTCACCTTGATAGAATGCTGCGCGCGACGGGTGTCAATGAGCGCGAAGGAAGTCATGTTATAGCAGTGGGCTGGTTGTAGAAGTTATGTCCCACCCGCCAGTACCGCAGGCATTCTTTTATACGTCGCATCTCTTTATGCCACCGTGCAGCCAACTCTATCCAAATGTACAGCCTTGGTCTGAATGCGCAGAATGGGCAGCGCGCATGGATGTAAGCCGGTGCTGTATCCGCATTGTTCTGAGCGGCCATCCGTCGGCCACGTGCTGAGGTTGGTGAAAGGAAGAAGACTTCTCAGTGGCTCAGGCATCGGTCTTTCTTGAGCCGCTCACCAGTTCAGCTATTGTTCATCTCTTGCCATCCGTCGTGTCGGACAATCCCACTATGCCGCCCCTGCTGAAGGCCAAAACGGTTCCAGCAGTCTTTGAGCATGAGCGACTGCCCCCTGTACTTCCTGTGCTGCTAACCGATACCAATATGTTCTCGACCATACAAGGTCGACCCCCACCTGTTACGGAGGTTGACTTCTTGGCCCAGGAGAGGCCCCAAGAGTTTGCCGGAGGCCCAGTGCGGACTCCAAAGGTTACGCGTCATGCTCCGGTTCCGTACCGGCGCAGTGTCACCTTTGCAGAAGAACCAAGGATTCGATCAGGCCCATCGACCTCAACGGACGGACAGCCACTCATAGCCAAGCCTGCTGGTGAAGTTGCACGGCTACAGAGGGGCGGCTACAATTTGAATGATGCTTTGACGGGCCTGGGGTGGAGCACCAAACTTATTGAGGAGGTATCCGTATGTGGTTTTGGCTGTGCGCTGTCTTGTAGCTGTCTAACGGATAGGATGAAAGGATTTTGTAAAGGACAAGGCGGATGCAATGCTTGATACTACGCAGTCATTGCAGTCCCAGAACCGCGCTAAAGTGGACAAGCTGAAGAAAGTGGTACGAGAGACATGCCATGCTCTTCCTCATCCTGCTCATGTGACATCAGGTTATGGAACAATATTCGTTCCTCTCTCGATACGAGAAGTGCTGGCCGGTCCACGACATGTTGAAGTGCCATCTTAAATACACTCGTACGAAGAAAGGCAGCCAGAAGACCCGCAAAGGGAAGGGAAAGGCGGTCGAGACAGCCTCTAATAGCCAGAAGAGCAAGCTGAGAAGCAGTCGCCAGGTATGCCCCTTCCATACTCTTCATCGCGTGCGGCCCTGATATCCAATGCAGACTCCTTCCTTGTCTGAATCGGAAGACGAAGATGTAGAGTCAGAGGACAGCTCAGAATGAAGGAAGTCTCGGACTCTGTGGACCCGCAGTCGATTCTATGTACATGCCCCTACATGACAGCTACTCGAATCTCATGTCCCTGTCCCTTATGCGTTGTGATCGACGAACACCTCTGTCTGCATAGAGGAGCATTGACGCGGGTATAGTGTCGCCATGCTCGAGTGCCCACTCTACGCTGCAATTGGTTGTCAATCAGTGAACGATAAACCGAGGTCCAGGAAGTGCCCACCGCGTTATCAAACGATCACACATCTTCTTCTCCGTCGCACTGACACTGCGGTGAATGGTGTCCTTGGCCAGTATGATGAATCGAACCTCGGGGACGACGCAGTAGTAAACTGTGAAGGGAATCATGGCCATATCTTGGTTTATCTTTAGATTCATCTC
>NW_006920753.1:0-2316 GCF_000344685.1 Gloeophyllum trabeum ATCC 11539
CATATTGACATAGAATGAGTCATATCCGCATAGCATGAGTCATATGTAAGGGAGTGAGTCATAAAGGCATGGAATGAGTCGTATGGACATAGAATGAGTCATGTCAAGGGAAAACAGTGGAATGTCTCGGATCCTCCTAGAATATTCTGCGCCCTGAATATTCTCACAGTCCTCCTGCTTTGATGCTGCGCCGAAACTGTTCTCCTTGCATCAGCAAGTGCTTTGCATGATTGAAGTCAATGTCGTATATGTCTTCATTGTCGATTCCCAGCCAGTTATTGAAGATACTGTCCACCAAACCTTCCATTACCGATCTGTATATTCCAAATGTAGTGGCTTGAAGCTGGTACTTGTGGTACAGTTCAGGCCTGGAAGGGATACGTTCAGCGCGCAGCGACAGCTTAGTTTGGCATTCGAACGATCTCCTAGTCTGACAGCGCGGACCTGCGCAACCTGCAGGAGGAGCATGGGAGGGTGTTAATGGCAGTGAATGACCTGCGGATCGAGGTGAATAATTCAGTGCTCGCCCTGCGTAACCAGATCTCGACTGCCCACACCCGTCTTGCGAGTATCGAGGAACGGATGGACCAGGAGTCTTCGGAGGGGTCACGTACGGAGGCAGAGGATCTGGTCGGTGAGGGCGAGATACAGGGTCGTGCTCCGAGCCCTTCCTCCTAAGTGCGGATCGTTTTCTTTACCCTTGTCTTCATCGTCTGCTTCATGTACCATGTATTTTGCTCTGGTTGCCTTGGCTGTAGTCCTTCGTCCTGTGTATTATATCTGCAATGAACATTGTCTGCTCAGAATAAGGAGGGTGAAATCATCAGATAAACAAAGAGGGTCCGTTCTATAATATAAAATAAGCGAATAGGAGAGCGCTTAAGTGGTGCGCAAAGTAAAGGATCGAATAAAATGATAGAAATGGTCACATAGCTTGCGAACTGTCCGATGGAGTGATGGGAGATATTTGTGTTTTATGTGTGTCCTAACTAAGGCACGAATCAAGAAGCGGAGCGAAATAAAGTGAGCGAAACAAATGCGAAGAACTCGAAAAATGCGAAAATGCCTGGGTATATGGGGCCCATCGCTTCCCTCCCCCTGACTGAAATCTGAACTGTCCTCAGTTCGCTTCGTTTTGAGGATCTTGGTCTGCTTCATCGTCCCCATGGTCGTCCTGTTCTTCCATCCTTCATACTTGATCCTCGCCGACATCTGTAAAATCCTCCGGGAGCGTAATAGATTTTCTTGCGAGGTAGGGAATGACGCGGAACGCGGCAAAGGGTCGGTCGAAGAGCGTACCATCGAGTTCAGCAAGAATATAAGCTCCGCCACGGTTCCGGGACACTGTGATAAGTGGTCCGAGGTACCGGGGCCGCATTTTACGATTGAGGGATTTTTCTATCTTCGTATTACAAACGAGGACCAAATCGCCGCGCTTGAAATTAAAGTCACGGATGGTTGCGGCATGATCACGTTCAAAGCGCCTTGCTGCCTCGATGCGGTGCTGGAGGACGCGAGAATGGAGTCGTTCAACTTATGCGTCACGTTTCTGCAAGGCTATCGCCCGGCGGACGATAAGATCTTCACTGGAGAGAATTGACAATGGAGGGGGCTGTAGGTAAGTCGCTTCGATGATGTCGAGTGGAATGAGGGGATGGGAGCCGGTGACGGCGAAGTAGGGGGAGCATCCCATGCGTCGCCTAATTGTTATGCGCTCGGACCAAAGTACGGAGTGAAATACTTGCGACCAGCGAGCGGCGTCACCGTCCGCGGCTTTGTAAAGTGCTTGCCTAATGTCAAAATGAGGGCGTTCGACCACTCCATTCGCCCGGGAATTATATCCGCTAATTCGAATGTGGTGGATGTGGTAACGCTTCTCCAGGTACTCGAGGGCTTTAAGGAAGGGCTGTCCATTGTCGGTAACAATTTCCCGGAGTCCACCCCAGCGACAGAGCAAGTCCTCATAGATCCAGTCCCCAATCGCTTGACTATTTTCTGCACGTAGTTTCTTCGCCTCGGGGTAAAATGTGAGGACGCAGCGGGCCTGAACAATGTAGCCGAAGCCGCCGGACTTAGGAAGGTGCATAGTATCGATGTGGACTTTAGAAAATAAGGGTGCCGGAGTCGCAACGACTGGAGGAATGAGCACTTGCCGAGTTTGACGCGTCTGGCATATATGGCATGTCTTAACATACCAGGCAACGTCCTTGACTGCGGAGGGCCACCAGAAACGCTCTAATAAGAGTGCTTTCGTAGCGTAAATTCCCCTGTGGCCTACATTATCGTGACAAGCCCGGAGTGCTCCGACTCGATCTT
>NW_006920754.1:0-2313 GCF_000344685.1 Gloeophyllum trabeum ATCC 11539
TGTAGGCTCAACATAAAATAGACATGACGCACCCACTGGACTAAAGCCTGAGCATAGTCTGACTTGCGAGCTACCTGCCAGTTATCAGGCGGGCAAAACAAATTAATGGATGCATGCCGCAGAGCAGAGAGATGGCATTCAGTGAGGCGGCGTTGAAGCTCCTCGCGCCATCTGCCCAAAGCCTGGTCATTGTACAGCTTCTCCTGGGGAACGATGGATGTCAGGAGCTCACGGATCCTCTTGACACTTTCTTGCTCGTTCTGCGATAACTTAGGATCATCGGGCCAGGACGAGAGGGGGAAGGCGTGTTGAGGTTCAGGCTTCTTAGATGTATCTTCACTTGATAAGCGGAGTGCGTCACGAACCAGATGTTCTGCTACATTTAGGAACAAGGCGTGCATCGGTTCGGGTGCCAATTGCCTTGTAACATCCCAGTAAGGCAGCCTCCATAACTCTGACCACCGGACACCGTGGTTGTCGAACCGGGTCCGCTGATCCTTGACAGAAGATGCATCCCTCCACTCTTCAGCCCAGCGCTTTACCAAGGCGTTGTTGAGCCTCCTCCAAGAGTGATAGTTTGTGTCATGTAAATGATCAATCCCGAACAAATCACACATGGTACAAAGGAATTTACTGGTGGGGCCTGCCATCTGCGCGAGTCGACGGGCTCCGGGCAAGTCATTGACAACAACAGCAAGAGCACTTCGAGCTATCCTACCCAGGTCCGGACTGAGTGCTGAGCGCTGATAAGCCTCAGGATCGTCTGACTCCCGAAAACGCGGACTCAGCACATCGTACAAGCCCTCCGGAGCTTATTCGACACAGCGCTCACACGCCTCTAGGCTTCTATGGGCTCTAAAGACTTGTTCTATTTAGCTCCGACCTTCCTAGCATCCCCGAGGCGTACACGGACCCATTCCACGATTTATCTCCGCGAACAGGAGCTCCGGAGCGACTTAACCAATGCGACTTCTAGATGAATTAGCTCCGGGGCCGTGGGCACTTCTATCGAGGGGCGTCGTCCTCATGCCCACCCTCCAGCACTCGCTCCCCCTCGTTTCCGTCAAGATACCGAAGGTGCGGACGCATACGAGTCACCATGAGGCCAGCATCAGTCAGCAAGCGGCCGGAGGTAATTAGCACGTGACCGGCGCGTCACACGGAGTGATGGGACCGCTTGGATCAGGTGGCAGAGCATCAAGGCAACCTCTAGGGGTTGGGACGAGCAAGTAGGAGTGCAAGGGAGTCGTGTGGTGTATGGTATAGCGGAGGAAAGTGCTGAGCAATCCTGTGGGTAGCGGCGTTTATTTGTTATTTATCTCCGAACGGTCGCAAAGCCATTCCTGTAGTATAAATTGTACAAAGTAGCATACAGAAAAACAAGTTTCGACTTCACCATCTCAGAGAATTAGTGTTACGATCTCAGCGACCCGAGAAGTTCGAAAGCGTCGAACCTAGCGAATTATAACCGATCCTAGCTTTGCCAATAGGCCTGACTCGTCGAGTGAATTATCTCCGCCATCGATCCAATTAGCTCCGGTGAGTCTCACATAGCGAAATAAAATTAACCAAGTTTCTCTAGCAATTTCTACTCCCGTGGGCCCGAACCTACGCTCAGTTTCGTGGTTTGCGACTTTGTCTGCAACTTTCCGGAGATAAATACTCCGGAGCGTCCCTTAGTGTTTGTTTCAGGCGTCAAGGTTTTGTTTTATTTTTCTAGGTCTTCCTACGGACTACCCTACGGCGTCTTACTCCTGCTTTCCCCCTCGAACTATTAAATACCCTTCAGTTGTCTCGGACCGCCTTCACCCATATCACGGGGTTTAGGTTTATTCCTTTTGGTCCTTGGTGATTGTTGTGTGTCAGTGCATATCAGCGCGAAAAGTGATGTCCGCGGAACCAGGATTTCCGTAAGATGTTGATGACGGGACGTATATAGTTATTGAGCTGTGTCAGAGAGGGCTCTTTCGGTCCTGGGATGACTCCAACCAAATATACATTCTCCGGCTTGCTCATCAGCTCAACTCCAAGGTTGAGCGGCGTCATCGATATGATAGTGGAGGATTTAGTCGGGCCACGAAGTGTCATCCCTTCCGTGGCAAATCCATCAACATTGAGCGCAAAGCAGACGCGCAACTCTCCTGACGATCGATAAACAGTTGCTTCTCATCTGCAGAAGATGTAGGACCTTCGAAGGTTCTGATGAAGTCGGCCTCGAAAGGCTTCGTATAAACTCCGGTCGGGGCGTNAAGGGATGCAAGAGCATCATCACATGCCTTATCCATCGAATGATTCAATATCGTGTCTTGCCAG
>NW_006920755.1:0-2313 GCF_000344685.1 Gloeophyllum trabeum ATCC 11539
ATTGTAGGTATGAGTGTGGGATCATTACAAATGATATCTGCATTACTAAGGAGAAGAATTTCAGCACAGCATCAAAGCAGGAGGACTGTGAGAATATTCAGGGCGCAGAATATTCTAGGAGGACCCGAGACATTCCACTGTTTTCCCTTGACATGACTCATTCTATGTCCATATGACTCATTCCATGCCTTTATGACTCACTCCCTTACATATGACTCATGCTATGTGCATATCACTCATGCTATGCAGATATGACTCATTCTATGCCAATATGACTCATGCTATTCCCTTCTGTTTATAGAGATGAGTCATGTTGACTCAGCCTATGCTCAAGGACCAATCACAAGTCCCCAAGCTAGCTGACTCATCCTATTTTCTCACACTATTGCACACTATTCTCCCACCCTATTGTTATGAATTTCAAATTACTGTAGGGTATATAGGGAGCTCAGTAGACAGTCTTAAGAAGAGACCCCAAAATAATAAGAGACCCTCTAAATACCAGAGAGCCTCATTGGTGTACTGTCTTGGTTCCACAAAGTGCTGGAACAATCAGTGTTATTCTGGACTTAAGCTATCTGTGATACCTCAGAGAAGGGAAGGACTTGCAGTACTGTCTGCTGTCTGCCACAGCTAGTCTGTTTCTCTACTGTGAGAAATACCTCAGTCTCGGTTTGGTGTTGGAAGTCTAGCCGTAGACCTGTGGTCACCTGTGTGTGCTCTCTACCCTCATCCTCAGCTAGACTCTGGTAGTCAGCTAGTTTGCTTGTTTAGTTATCTGGAGACTGAAACAAAGAGTTTTAACCTCTATAAAGCCTATACTCTCCCTTATCAAACACAAGGGAACTGCTTGACCAACGACAAATCCAGCATTCTCTTGGGGAACTTGACGACTGCGCCGCTTAGAGATATCTAGGTGGTATTATATCAATCACAAGTTCTGATGACACCACTTTTGCCTCCTGCAGTATCCACACATTCCCCCCATGTATAGTAGGGTATCTGATAAATTTATAACAATCAGTGTAGCATATAACCCACCATACAATAATATATAGCAATGCACTACTAGCTACACCGAAAAACACAGACATGTTGTTACTCTACAATGGACATGTGTGATATCCCCCTAAGATTTGTGGCTAATGCCTCTACAGGTATGTCCTTTCAATCACCCAACTTGTCCCATGCATCCCAGTCCCTTCCCCGGGACATTGTGGTACTGATACCACCTAACTAGAGGGACTGAGCAGTGTTCTTATTGGATGCACTTATGAGGTTTGCTGTCCGATATAACCATCCAGAGTTCAGCCATGGACAAGTAGAAGATGCAGCTGGTGACATTTTCTTACCTTTCCAGACTCTTCCAGTATTCCACCAGATAAAGTTCTCAAATGAGGACTTACTTCGAATTCATGGGACAACTGAACCATGGATGCTGCTCATGTCAGGCCAGCAAAGTCTGACTCACACAGTCAGCCTAGTGAACCTTGGGACCAGTGGAGATTGGTGGCTCATCAGGGTCTGCAGGTTATGATGTTGTGCAGGTCTGACTGGTCTTCACAATGCCTCCGAAAGCTGTTCCAATCCTCTTCCCCAACCAAACCCCTCCAAAGCATCTTGCCTATGTGGAGTGTTTCACACCATCTGCACCATCTCCTGAGCCAAACAGCTGCCTGTACAAAGTTTCACAATCAATCTGCAATGGTGACAAACTCGCTAGTGTCATTCCAATAATGCAGATCCATTGTAGTGTACATCTATATCCAAAGTGGGGAGCCAATGCGGAGCGGGAGTGGTCATCTAGCACTGTGCTGGATTCTGCACCCTCATTCTATGTGAATCCATTTGTGGATTGGCATGCTTATATGACACAGTTTTGATAGTACCATGTACAGAGCCTAGTAGTCCTCCGAGCATCAATAACAGCTGCTTACTATCAGGTTCTTTTATAGGACTGATTGTGTATTGCAGGGCTAATAACTATGTTAGGAAGCGATGTCCTAACTAGTCGTCTTGAGATAACTGGGCCACGTGCCAACAGTTATGTCGTCACTACCTCAGTAAGCGTACTGAAAGGTAGGTCTGGCTGGGCCAATGCCAACGGTCAAGTCAAGAGTCCAGGTAATCGCTGTATTCAACAGGAGGTTGAACTAAGGAATACATGGGTTTTCCTACAGTATATATAGTAACTGGTATAGGGGTTAATACCCAAAGAAGAGAACAATAAGAAAGGATGCGTAAGCTATCCTGTGAGAACGTAACTCAGAGAAATGAAGAAATACGAAGGCGCCCAGTTGGTAGAAGGTGAGT
>NW_006920756.1:0-2309 GCF_000344685.1 Gloeophyllum trabeum ATCC 11539
AAGTCCTGCGGCAAGCTAGGGAACACACCAAAGGTTTCCCCACCAATCTGGAGTTTCCATTGGAAGACCCAGTATGCCCTGGATGTGCGGAAGGGAAAATGCCTTCTAAGGCTTTCCCACCATCCACTCTACGGGCTAAAGAACTGTTTGAGTTAATTCACTCGGATCTTAAGTCATTTCCCGTAGACTCGTACCATAAGTATCGGTACACAATTGTCTTCTTTGATGATTACACCTCCTATGGATGGGTCATGCATATGCGCTCCAAGGGTGCTGCAATTGCTAAGACTCGTCAATCTCTTGCCTACGTACAAAATCAATATGGCAGGAAAATTAAGGAGTGGATGTCCGATGCAGGGGGAGAATACAAATCTGATGCGTTCATTGAAATGCTCAAAGATGAGGGCATAAAAATCCGACAGAGCACACCTTATGCGCACCAACAAAATGGTCGTGCTGAGTGCTTCATTTGGACTATAATGGACAAAGCACAGTCAATGCGGCTAGAGTCCTGCTCACCTCCATCTTGGTGGGAATTTGCAGTAGACCATGCTGTTCACGTCTACAACCGGACCCCTTTGAAGCGCCATCAATGGCTGACTCCTTATGAGGTCCTGAATAAAGAAGCTCCTGACATCAAGCACTTACGTGTCTTTGGATGCGGAGTGTACGTCTACCTGCCTAAGGAAACCAGACCAAATAAGTTATCGCCTAAAGCTGAGCTGATGACTTACATTGGTGTCGCTGATGGCGGCCATGGCTTCAAGTTCATGCATGCCAATAATAGTATAGTCACTCAGCCTACTGCGCTGTTTGACGAAACTATGTTCCCTAAATGCCCTAATACAAAGCGACGGGCAAGCACTAGGCTGCAAAGTGCGCCTAAACCAGCTGACAGTCAACCAGAAAATTCTGATGATGACTGGATCACTGATGACGATGAGCCAGACTCACGTCCTCCTCCTAAATCCCAAAAGGGGCCAGGCCAGGATCGTGACGACGAACCTGCGCAGCCTGAGGCGCGAGAGCGTGAGAACCCGCCTTCTCCACCTCCGGGGGATCCTGCGCCACAAGATGAGCCATGGAGACCGGTGAGAGAAAGGAAACCAGTAACTCGCCCGGGTAATATCTACAGTGAATCGCGGAACCCCGTAGAAACCTATCGCGAGATTGAGTCAGACAAGAAGTGGAAGGATTTAGTGGGCGAAAAATCTAAGACGTCTCGCATACCTCACCAGTCCAAGCAGAGGCAACAGGTTCCCGGACCTAGCTCTGCCCCTCCACCTCGCGACCCTCCTGCTCAATCCCCGGGTGCTTCACATGAGCCAGTCGCTCCTGAAGCCTCTGACCAGCGGTCTGAACATGACGCTGATGAGTTACTTCTGGCACAGCTATGCCGGGAAGGGGGAGTACCATTAATTAATTACCTGCTTCTGAAGGCTATTTCGCCTGAGGCAGATGATCCAGACACGTCCAATGTCAGAGAATGGACGTACCGCGATATCCTTCGCTTACCACCAGAGAAGCAGAAGAAATGGAGAGCTGCTTGCCACGAAGAATTGGATGCACTTCGTCGGTGCAGAGTCTTCGACTTGGTTGACCGCCCTAAAGGGCGTAAAGTCATCAAATGTCGCTGGGTATTTGATGTCAAATCAGATGGACGTCGCAAAGCGAGATTAGTCACTAAAGGCTTCTCGCAGGTTGAAGGTATAGACTTTGACCAAATATTCTCACCAGTTGTGCACTTTGAGACAGTGCGCCTCATGCTCGCGCTGGCAGTGCTTGAGGACTGGCACATATCTGGACTCGATGTGCGCAATGCCTATCTCTATGGCAAACTGGATGAGGAAATTTATATGGAACAACCTGAAGGCTTTGCCGTAAAAGGCCAGGAGCACAAGGCTTGTAGACTGCGCCGTGCACTCTACGGACTTAAGCAAGCAGGGCTTGCCTGGTGGCACACACTTGCTGAGTCTTTAGAGAAATTAGGCTGCAAATGTCTAACTACCCATGCTGGCATCTTCTTATTTAAGGAGAAGGATGGCCGCATGGTAATTATAGTCATCTACGTTGATGATGCCTTGTTCTTTGGCAAGGACAAGTCTCTCGTGACAGACGTTAAGTCACGATTCATGAAGAAGTGGGAATGCAGGGACCTTGGCGATGTCAAGGAATTCCTACACATGCGCATTACACGGCAAGGCCAAGAGATTCATCTCGATCAGATCACCTACCTTGATAAAGTGCTGCAGCGTTGTGGCATGCAGAATGCAAAATCTGCGCCAACTCCTCTCCCTGCAGGCTATCGA
>NW_006920757.1:0-2304 GCF_000344685.1 Gloeophyllum trabeum ATCC 11539
AGAGCGTGGCGTGGCGTCTGCCAGAGATGGAAGGCGCGTACTCGACTTGGACGTGCGACGGAGAGCCTGCGAGTCGATCGGCGGTGGCAGTGTCGCGCCATGTCGTGGTCGGGAGGCACAAGGCTGGGATTTGGGCTGAAAGCGAAACGCCTCCCGCTGGCTGTCGCCTCGCAGACCCCGTATTTTGTGTTTGTGCAGTGATAGCCGGGCGTAGGCGCTGGAACCAAATAAAAAAGAGCGACAAGTCTCCTTGACCCGGCCCTCAACTCCCTCCTTTCAAGCCTTAGAGTGACTATAGCCACATTTGTAGTCGTACCATTCATCGCGCTGTATGCTTCGTATAGACACGCCATCGAGTCGACGTGTATTCGCTCGCCAAGTACAATGCCACAGTGCTACATGCCACAAGTCTCTGCGCGTCTCCCTCAGGTCATGTCCCGCTGTCCCTTTCCAATTGAACCCGCCAGGGTATGTTCCTCCCTTCGCGCCCGCTGCTTGCCCTAGGGTTAGGGTGTGCCCATTACGGCATATATCCTGTACATCGCCTTCCGCCGCTCCATTCCTAGCGCTATTGTTCAAGCTAAAGTCCCTACAGAGCCGCCAGTCGCAGCACACACATCAATACAACAAGTCCCACCATCAGCACACCACGTACCATAGCACCCGCGACACTCTGCTCCCCAGAACGCCATCCGTCCCGTCCGGCAGACGTTTGACAGACGAGTCGAGTCGCCCTGCCGCAAAGAGCCGCGTCATTGCACAGCGAACGCCCCAGCCCCATCGACACCCCGCTCGTGCCACTTCCAGCGGGAGCATAGTCGTCCAGGTGGCCCCAGGTGCGAGCGTCCCGTGTTCGCAGAGCGGGAGGCGTTGACGGAGGCCAGCGTGGACGACTGTCGAGGAGTGTCCGCGATGCGGAGAAGAGGGTATGCGCGAGCGCGCCGCTCGCGGGAACGCGACACATCCCATCTTCGCCGAGTGGTCTCCCAGAAGCGTCGCCGCAGAGGGAAAACTGAGCAGCGATCGAGACGGCGTCCACGATGGACCACAAAGCACAGGCGCGAGCGTGCCGCTCACGGGAACGCGATGTGTCCCATCTTTGCGGAGCGGCCATGTAGATGTGTTGCCGGAGAGGAAAAGGTGATCTGCATTGCAGGAGGGGTTAGACAAGCATCGAAGAGATAACAAGGTATGAGCATACCGCTCGCGGGATCGCGATACATCCCATCTTCGCCCAGTGGTCTCCCAGAAGCGTCGACGGAGAGGACAGCATGGACCGCTATCGAGGAGGCATCCGCGATGCCGCACAGCGCGAGCGTGCCGCTCGCGGGAACGCGATACGTCCCATCTTGGCGAAGTGGGGTCGGGGAATCACCGTCGAGAGGGTAAGATGAGCCGACGTCGAGGGCGCAGTCGCCAATCAGAAAAGCGGGTGTTGAAGCGCGAGCGGCACGCTCGCGAACGCCCCTTTACACATTGGTACCTCGGAAATACACAGATGGCCGCGGCGGAGAGGGGGCGGCAACGGATTTGCCGGGCTAGACGCGGCAGCGGAGGAGAAGTCGACGAGAGCGCAGAGCGGGCGGCACGCTCGCGGGATGTCGATATATCCCATCTTTGCGCAGCAGCGCCGCTGTCTTGACATGAAGAAGGCGGCTTGAGTTGACGGGATGACGGCACTAACCGTCGCCATCTTCTATCAAAGATCTCAATATCAGACAACACAAGTAACACAAAGTCGAGATAGACGCACCCGAATGCCGCATGCAAAGGTCTACGAGGCTGCACGTAGTCCTGGAGGTTGAGAAATGCCGGCGAGGCGCGGACACAGCGGAGCGGCTAGACGTCACTCGCGGGGACTTGAACCAACCCATCTAGACCAACATTGAGTAACGAGAGAGGAAATACACTCAAACGGGATAGGTACCTTGGCGAAGCACATGCTGCGAGGCAGCGTACACAATGCTGCTCGCGAGGGGAGAGGGCATCGTGGGTCATGACAAAGATACGTGACCAAGCACCGCACGCGTCCCTCGCCGGATGTCGATACGTCCCGTCTTCGCTATCCTGGAGGGCGACAATGCACGCGAGTGGCTCGGCTCGGCTCTGCTCGCCGGAGCGGGATCCGTCCCGACTTCATCTAGCGCTAGTCCTCGTCAGCTACACCGGTAATACATAGCAGTAAAGGTTGTGCACGTACCGTAGCGATAAGAACTGAGGGCGGCATCGAGAAACGCAGTACTTGGTCAGGCGACTGCGAGAAGTTTGTCCAAAGGGCCGCGCGACGACGGCCCACGTACACTT
>NW_006920758.1:0-2295 GCF_000344685.1 Gloeophyllum trabeum ATCC 11539
GGCTCCGAGCCGATGCCGTCGGCTGCCGAGCAGCCGAAGAACAATGGCCCTACCTTTCTGGGACATTTCAAATTACGGAGAAACTTTACCTCTGTAATTCTTCGAAAGGGATTGGTTGTTCTAAATAAAACCTACCCATATGGAACGGTCGCTGGGACGGCCTAGCGATGCTCGCGGGAATTACCGACGGCACGCTTAACTGACTATCTGGGGGTGGGCCTACGCGCACGCTGAGGCATACCTTGGCACGCGCCGACCCGCCATTCTCGCACCCCGGCCCCCCGCGGGCAATTTCGTGCCGCCGGGCCTGGCAGGCAGAGATCGCGCATCGATGGGGTCCGAAACTCATGCGATTGGTTCGGGGGTTCTTGCTACCCCCTATTGCAGCACCCCCGATCCTGTTTCATTAAGCACCAAACCCCCCAAAGTGCACCGTTCCCCCTCCACCGATCTCCGTCGGGTTGCAGCCTGGCTCGGTCGACCATCGATGGGGTCTGAAACTCATGCGATTGGTCCGGGGGTTCTTGCTACCCCCTATTCCAGCACCCCTGATCCTGTTTCGTTAAGCACCGAACCCCCCAATGTCCACCGTTCCCCCTCCACCAATCTCCGTCGGGTCGCAGCCTGGCTTGGTCAACCATCGATGGGGTCTGAAACTCTTTCGATTGCACCGGGGTTTATTGTGATCCCCTATTTAGCCACCCCTGAGTTTGTTTTGTCAAGCACCGAACATGCCAAAGTCCACCGTTCACCCTCCACCAATATCCACGGGAAGGCTGACTTTATTATGCATTACTTGAGCTGAAATGTGAAGTGAGCACATTGGGTATTTTTCCATCCTCCTATTCAAGCATGTACACACATCTTAAGTTGAGAACTGGAGTCCACAAAGTGCTCCATTTACTTTCCACCAATGCTCACAAGCCCACTTTATCATGCATTGTTTGGACTCAAATCTGAAGCAGGTGGGCTGGGGCTTTTGATATCTTCGAGATTCAAGCATTTATGAGGCCCTTCTGTTAAGCAGCAAAGTCCCCAAACAGTCTTCAGACTTCAACTTAGCAACAGGCAATTACTCAAGACATAGTTTGCACTGGATGAAGGGAAGTTGTAGCATAGAAACGAGTGTGGGTATATGGGGTTGTATGGGAATGAGATGAGAACTATGTGGGGCATTCAAGAAAGACTTCTGAGTATTAGGCAAGGGGATGGATAAGAAAGCGACAAAGCATGGATGTAGTGAATGTGCCAAAAGGAGTAAGCCAGCAGGGAAGAGCACAAGTTGATAGCTAGCGAGTGAATTAGAAACCTCAGTGTCCCTCCTCCCTCTCCTTCCTCTCCTTCTTTGCCCGCTCCCTCCTTGACATCTTAGAGCTAGATGCTGCTCCCTCCTCCATACCATGCTCACGCTCCAGTTCCCTCTCTGCCTTCTCATTCATCTTCCTCACCTTCTTTTCCTTGCGCCTAGCCCATCGCTTCTCCTCGTTGAGCTTCTTCTTCTCCTCCATCTCCTCCCTGCGATGGGTCAGGTAGTCCCTACCCATATGGAACGGACGGTAGGCCGGCCTACCGTCCGTCGCGGGAAATACTTCCTTTTCGGCCCTTCTGACTATCTGGCAGGGGGTTTACGCACCTCCCAGTCAACATTGAAACACCCGCCGGGACCCCCCTCCCCCCCTGCGGCCGCCTGCGGGCGCTTGTGTGCGGACGGCCTGCAACCCGCGACGGCAGGGGCTGGAATCGCTCCCCTCTCTCTGCTCTTTGTTGCAGCACCCTATTTCCACCCTTGTGAGCCTCTTTGCTTAGGCACCGCAGCCGCCAGACCCTCCCATTCAGCCTCCACCGATCTCCCTTGCTGGCACGGACATCGACGGTGGGGGCTGAAAGGGGTCAAATCTCTCCCCCGTTGCATGCATTCCCCCTTCTGAAGCTCCCTGAGTCTATCTCGGTAGGCACCCAACCCGCCAAACCCCATCGCTCGTGCTCCAGCGTGCTCCACCTGGGGCTCAGTGGGTCATGCAGGCTTGGAATTCACCGACAGACTCTGCACGTCTTGGACACACCCAAGGGCACCTCTGAAGTGAGGTTTGATCAGCCACCGCACCTTTCCCATGCCACAGTTGAGTTTCTACAGAATTACTATTATTCTGAGATAAACATCAGGAGGGATCGGACAGCTGGTGCTTAGCCAGTACTCAGTCCGCTGGTGTCAGGGATGATTCTACACCCTCATTCAAGTGTGTAGAGTCATATTTTATAGCCACCAGAGAGGCCAGCATGACCTGCTGTTTTGCT
>NW_006920759.1:0-2291 GCF_000344685.1 Gloeophyllum trabeum ATCC 11539
CCCCGGCGCCGCCCCCTCTCGCTCTACTGCCCCTCCCGGCGCCGCCCCCTCTCGCTCTATGCCCCTCCCGGCGCCGCCCCCTCTCGCTCTATGCCTCTCCCGGCTCCGCCGCGTCTCTGGTCAACCTCCCAAGTCCCGCGCAATGAAGAGAGGACGAAAATTCGTCCCGCGAGCGAGTCGCTCGCGCGCGATCTCTCCCCTCCTTGATCCGCCCAACGCTCCAAGCCACAGTCGACAAAGACGGGACAGAAACGGTTCCCACAAGCGAGTTCGTCGTGCTGCCCGTCCCCGTCGAGGAGTCGCGGCGCCCGCGAACTGCATTTTCCCCCCTCTGCCGCTCTCGACTCTCCCTCGCAACCTCCCGCTGACCTGGAACCAACCCGGGGTGGACAAAGACGGGACGGATCGGCGTCCCGCGGGCGGGTCCTCCGTGTGGGTTGTCGACGCCGTGCTGGTGACAGCCTCGCTGTCGCTGTCGCTGTCGCGCGAGCGCTGTTTAGTGTTCCGATAGCCTGGCCTCGAGCACTCGGAACCCACGCTGACCCTCGAGGAGGACAGGCTGGATCGCGCGGCGGTTGTGCTGCTCGCGAACGCCTGTGGTCAGACAGAAACAGATCGACGTCCCGCCGCTTGCGGGTCGTCGCGCTGTCCCTCTCCGACGAGCAGCCACCGCTCCTCCGCGCCGTTCACTCCATGGAAGCGACCTGCGGGACGGTTCTTCGTCCCGCGAGCGGGGCCGGCGCGCTGTCCCTGGGGTATCTCGACGCACCCAGCTAGCGGTGTTCCACCGCACGCTCGCGTATTCCGGCCGTGGATCTCTCAGACGGCACACGCGCGCGTCGGGGTGCGAGGCGATGTAGGGACGGATCGACGGCGGGTGGATGGGAGGATCGTGGTGCATATCTTGCGATGTAGGGAGGGCTGCGCACCTGATTCGAGCGGTAGAGACCCGCCTCACCCTGTCCTCTCGACTTGCCCGCCGCCGGACCTCCCAGCCACTCTGCACACGAGACGCGTTCGTTGGGAATTCGGGGGTGTATGCGGGGAATTTCAGAGTATGCGGGGAAATTCAGACTGTATGCGGGGAATTTCAGAGTATGCGGGGAAATTTGAGAGTATGCGGGGAATTTCAGAGTGTATGCGGTGGAATTGGATGAATCGAAAGGGCGAGTATAGACGCCATGAATTGAACAGAACGCGTTCCTAGACCACATATACAACATACCCGTCTTTACCTTGGTGTTGAGGGCCGGGTCAAGGAGACTTGCAGCTCTTTTACTATTTGGTCGAGCGCCTACGCACGGCTATCAGTCTCCAAACAAAAAATACGGGGTCGGCCACGGGAGCACGCGCCTGCACAGATTCCCTTTCGACCCGCTTTCGACGGCCTCACTCCCGACCCCCACCTGCGCGCGGCTTTCTCGACACGGCTCTCTCGACACGGCGCTCCTGGCGACAGAACGCGGGCAAGGGCGTCTAGAGTGCGGGGCGGGGTAGCGCAAGACAGGGGCGAGCACGGCGCGGGCGACGAAGACGAGGACGAGGACGGCGCGGGCGATCGCGACGCGTCGTGCAGGCACGTGACGCGACCAAGTCCACTCTTCCTCGCTCATCCCCGCTCCATTGGCACGACATGCCCGTGCACGTCCATCTGTCGCCTCCCACCTCCGCATCGGGCTCCAGGCACCACGTATACCGCGGGGGCGCGAGAGGATACGCCGTCGCTTACTGGGGCTTAGCGATGCTGTTGCCCGGGGCTCTCTCGCGCAGGGATCTTGATCAACAGTCCCAGGCGCGCCCCGTGCACGTCTATCCTTTTATGTCGTTTTCTTGTTCTTCTCCCACCTTCGCATCGGGCTCGGGGGCAGAAAGGCAGGTCAGAGTCTGGCTGGCTCCTCGTAACTTATCTTGCGCGCGAATCCACGGAGGCGATATCCAGCGCGGTATTAATACGCTGCAGTTTCCGATACTGGGCCCGCACCGCTTCTCCCGTCTTCTCTCCCATCGTGACGATCTGTCCTCGGCCTCGAAATACATATAAAGCGATTCTGGCGTTCCTGTTTACGTGCACTCTCATAGCCCCCCTCTACTTATAACTCATGGGCTCCTTCCACCTGCGACCCGTCTCCGACTCCTCGCCCAGCGCATCACCCTCGCCCCCTCGCGATCACAGCTCGCCCTCGGGCAAATCTTCGACTACCCTTCCGTCGCAGCCCTCGTCGACGACCAGCACCATCCAAAGCATCAACGGCCCTCGCCGTCCGCTGTCCCCGAGCTCTCTCAGAGGTAAG
>NW_006920760.1:0-2291 GCF_000344685.1 Gloeophyllum trabeum ATCC 11539
ATGGGTGTAGGCGGTCTAAGGCGATTGAAGGGTAATATTTAAGTTCGAAGGGAGGGGGAGAAGTAAGACGCCGTAGGGTAGCCCATAGGAAAACCTAAAACAAACAAAATCTTGAGGCCTGAAACAAACAGTATAGCGATTCTCCGGAGTATTTATCTCCGAAGTTCGCCAGTAGCCCGGGTGGGGAGTTCCACTGAACCCACACAATAGTCTCGTGCCTACAGACGCTTGGTGAATTTTATACTTTAGATCCGGAGCTTACTAGGATCGATATGCGATGGCGGAGTTATCTAGTTTCGACGAGTCAGGCCTATTGGCAAAGCTAGGATTGATTGTAGACGCTAAGTCTGACGCGAAGGGAGTCCGAGGGTCGCTGAGACGGTAATTCTGGTACGCTGAGAGGGTGAAGTACAAAACTTGGATTTTCCACTATGCTCCATACATTTTTATGCTATTGGAATGGTTTTGCGTCCGCCCGGAGTTAAATAACGAATATGCTCTGCATCCCACACAATTACTCAGCCTTTGCCCACTGCTATACCATGTCCCATACGATCCTGCCATGTTTCCATGTGCTCGTCCTAGGTCCTAGAGGTAGCCTCGATGCGTCAATGCTCGCTTGAAGTACCTCATCACGCGGTACTGCAGGCTGATCACGTGCAGTTTAGCTCCGGCCGCTTGCTGACTGATACGTTCCGTCTGGCCGTCGATTTACGTCCGCTGACTCGGTCGCTTTGACGGAAACGAAGGGGCGTGATGACTGGGGAGTGGTAATACCAATGACTCACTGCGATGCGGGCCTCCGCCGTTCCCGGAGATAATTATTCACAGAGGTATTCTTCCGGGTGACTTCGGAGCGTCTGGCTGCGGAGATAAATCATATTGGTGATCTGCGCCTGCCTTGAGGACGTTAGAAGGTCCGGAATTAAATCCAGAACCCTTCGTCGGTTACTTGTAGCATAAGAGGTTCGACAGGTGGTGTCGAATAAACTTTGGAGGGAATGTATGATGTGTCAAATTCGCAATTTCGGGGGTCAGAAGATTGCTGGGGCTTATCAGCGGTCACAGTGGGATCTCGCCGCAAGCGATGTCACGCTTTTGTCACGATATGGGCCCGGGAGATGTGCAAAGTTGCCTCTCTATCTCGACACGCTCGTTATTTACTCTATCGGGCTGGTGTATTGTACTATAGACAGCATATTCATGATATGCCAAGCCATTCCACTGCAGTCCGTTGAGAGCATCACGAGAGATCTAGTGGACACTGTTTCCTTCCCATGGCCTACAGGATCCATTTTCTCTCCCTCTCTTCAACCACAGCAGATATTCCCATTCTGACTTGGCAGAGATTCTATTCTAGTGTATATATACCTGCCTGAGCTTACCCAACATTTTTTGGTTGAGTGTGGAATGAGATATAAGGGGGTGAGGGGGTTCTGCAAATTTTGCAGAACCCCCTCAATGATAGTAGCGGGTTCTGGTGCCCACGAGTGCGGCCCTGCGGCCTTATCGAGCAATCATCCATCTTATCTTCACTTGGTACAACATCGCTGTCGTCACGAGAGCGCCCTCCCGACCAATCACCAGTGGTTACGCAAGCGGGACCCCATGACCGCCGATGAGTGGCGGTCGGGGAAGTTGATTTCACGCCATCCTCCATGCGATGCCCCTTGGTTTTAGGAGCCTGGTTCACTGGATGACTTCCCGTTGATATGCACTGACACACAACAATCACCAAGGACCAAAATGAATAAACCTAAACCCCGTGATATGGGTGAAGGCGGTCCGAGACAACTGAAGGGTATTTAATAGTTCGAGGGGGAAAGGAGGAGTAAGACGCCGTAGGGTAGTCCGTAGGAAGACCTAGAAAAATAAAACAAAACCTTGATGCCTGAAACAAACACTAATGGACGCTCCGGAGTATTTATCTCCGAAAAGTCGCAAACAAAGTCGCAAACCACGGAACCGAGTGTAGGTTCGGGCCCACGGGAGTAGAAAACGCTAAAGGGACTTGTTTAATTTTTATTTCGCTATGTGAGACGCACCGGAGCTAATTGAATCGATGGCGGAGCTAATTGACTCGACGAGTCAGGCCTATTGGCAAAGCTAAGATCGGTTATAATTCGCTAAGTTCGACGCTTTCGAACTTCTCGGGTCGCTGAGATCGTAACGCTGATTCTCTGAGATGGTGAAGTCGAAACTTGTTTTCTGTATGCTACTTTGTACAATTTATACTACAGGAATGGCTTTGCGACCGTTCGGAGATAAATAACAAATAAACACCGCTACCC
>NW_006920761.1:0-2291 GCF_000344685.1 Gloeophyllum trabeum ATCC 11539
CCCACCATAGCTTCCGAGAGCCGGTCCTCATTGCAACACAGTGTCGCATTCACGCTCTGAGTGTCGAGATCGGCGACGTGTGGCGGTGCGATAACGTCTGACGCGCGTGGCTGTGTTGCCCGAACCGCGTCGCGTATCGCGATCGCAGAACTCGCACTCGTCCTCTGCGGCCTCGGAGCTGCCCGTCCTCTGCTTGCTGCTCTGAGCGGACGCGGACAGGATGAGAGGGGATATCTTGGACGGTACGGCGCGTTTGATTTTGATATCCCATGAACAACGCGATATGTAGACACTCGACGGGAAGCCATAGTCCTTGGAGAGCGGCTGGATAAAGAGAATGAAGGGCGAGAGTGGTGCGCACTGACACGGGCATGGCTGGTGAGTGAGTCAAGTCCATTTCCCTCCGTGATTCATAGCTGAATAATCCCAGAGATCCGCAATTGCGTTCCATCATATATACGCGTTCCGGCCTTATACGCGACACCTCCATCTCGACAACTTCCCAGCGCCCGCGCCTCTCGCCATATTTTGCCTTCTCCCACGTACGACAGGGCACCTGGAGCGGCGCGTCCGCGGTGTAGGAAGGCAGCGTAGATGGGATGGCAATACATGCGAGGTCGAATCGGTCGACGTTAGGTGGTCGACGAGAGGGCGCGTATCGAAAAGGTGCGTCCTGGACTATTCGTTCGTCAATTCTCCTGCCCATGTGTCTCGTTTTGCCAGGATGTTCACGGTTACCCATGAATTCGCAGTTTGAACGCAGGAACACTGCAAGATCCAGATTCCCCCTCGACTTTTGCCTCATCGGGAACCCGATGAATATCCTCAAGTCATCGATTCGTTCTCCGCATGGCTCATCATTGCCGGTCCCGGTCGAGCGGTCAACTCTGGATCGACAGGCCTCGCTTCCTCTGGGTATAGCCGACCGCCCGAGTTTGCGTCGAAGACAGCGTCGCAGCCGCGTTCCGCGGGTCTCAGACCAACTCACCGCTCATTGAGTTGGGTAGCTTGGTGAGTTAACCCGATTCTCTTTGCTTGTCTCGTGCTGACTCAGGCTTACTAGTAGATATCTCTACGTTTTTGTACTCGTTCTGGATATAAAATTCAACTTCCGTTCTACCGAGTGAACTGATAGTGCATGCGCGCCAACGGCGCGCAACCGATTCGACGCCGACGAGAACAGTTTCCAGCGATGGCCAGCCTCTTGAGGACGCTCGCCCGCTCCTCCTGTGACATGCGCATCGCCCCCATCCCGTCCTCTGCGTGTCGTCCGACATGTTCGCCGCTTGTCTGTCTCAATCGACCTACTTTCCCGCTCGGTGTTGGAGGAAAAGTACTGCCACCCGGTCTAGTGGCGATCTCGACGCATTCACGTCTACTGATACACACATGGCGTGTTCCGGCGTGGGGATGCGTTTCTCCTCCCTCTCCACCATCAAGACTTCGATCACGAGGACTTGCGAGCAGCGTCGTAGACGCTGTCTCGCTGTATCTTAGCCGCTACGGTACGTAAACTGCGTTCATCTGCATTCTTCCTGGTAATTTACTACATGATAAGCAATCCTTTCGTGGGCCCGCGGTTCCCTCTGCGAGCAGGCCTCCGAATGGACGATCTTGAATCAGCGAGCCGCGCTTCGTGGCCCTCGTTAGGCTACCGCTGAATACTGGGAGGTCGCGTCGAATGCAGCTTCGCAGCCGCGTTCTGCCGCTCTGCAGCTCATAGGCTTAGGTAGCTTGGTTAGTCACCCATTACCCTTCGCCAGTCTCGTGTTGATCTCGTCTTACCAATAGTTCTTCAGTTGTATCCCGCTGTACTATCGCAAATACAATATGACTATGGTCCACTCGGGCAAAGTGTACGTGGGCCGTCGTCGCGCGGCCCTTTGGACAAACTTCTCGCAGTCGCCTGACCAAGTACTGCGTTTCTCGATGCCGCCCTCAGTTCTTATCGCTACGGTACGTGCACAACCTTTACTGCTATGTATTACCGGTGTAGCTGACGAGGACTAGCGCTAGATGAAGTCGGGACGGATCCCGCTCCGGCGAGCAGAGCCGAGCCGAGCCACTCGCGTGCATTGTCGCCCTCCAGGATAGCGAAGACGGGACGTATCGACATCCGGCGAGGGACGCGTGCGGTGCTTGGTCACGTATCTTTGTCATGACCCACGATGCCCTCTCCCCTCGCGAGCAGCATTGTGTACGCTGCCTCGCAGCATGTGCTTCGCCAAGGTACCTATCCCGTTTGAGTGTATTTCCTCTCTCGTTACTCAATGTTGGTCTAGATGGGTTGG
>NW_006920762.1:0-2289 GCF_000344685.1 Gloeophyllum trabeum ATCC 11539
GGCAAGCGCCACTGGAGAGCTGTTAAGCATCTCTTCCGCTACTTGAAGGGCACTCTGGACTTGAAGCTCACTTACTCTCCCTCGTCGTCGCGTGAGCTGTTCTCCACCTTCACTGATGCTGATCACGGCGGCAATCCAGACAACGGTCGCTCTACCAGTGGCTATGTGGTCAAGATGGGTACTGGAGCAGTCTCTTGGTCTAGTCGACTTCAGTCTATTGTCACTCTGTCTACTACTGAGGCTGAGTATGTGGCCGCTGTCTCTGCTGCTCAAGAGATCCTCTGGCTGCGCAACTTCCTTACTGAACTTGGCTACTCCTTCTCTTCGCCCTCTACCCTCTACATCGACAATCAGTCTGCTCTGTCTGTGGCGAAGAACCCAGAGCACCATGGGAGGATGAAGCACCTGGACTTGCGGTTCTACTGGTTAAGGGATGAGGTTGCGAGCGGCAAGATTGGGCTGGCGCATCTTAGGACAGATGTGATGCCAGCGGATGGGATGACCAAGGCCTTGGTGAAGGCAAAGGTCGAGAACATGGTTAGGTTGCTGGGGCTGATGTAGCGCAGACGTGGCACGTCAGGGGGGAGTATTGGAGGTAAAAAGTGCGCTGACTGGGGATTGAACCAAAACCTCCAGGTATGCATCCCAGCTAGTGGTGGTAACCACTTTGCTATTTTGGCTTCCTTTACCCTGGTGACTTAGCCTCTTTAACTCTGCGCTTTTCCCTTCCATTTCCCATACTGTACAGTTGGTTCCCACGCTCCCAGAAGAGCGAAAATGCGCTCCTGAGTCAAGCTCTCTTCCTTAGCATTAATAGAGCTTGACTCAGGTATGTCCCTCTGTATATTTCTGTACTTCCTTAGCATTAATAGAGCTTGACTCAGGCATCTCTGTGTGTATCTGGACGCCTGCCAGCTTCCCAGTTGGACAAGAGCAGGAGCGGCTGGAGGTGAGTCTAGAGCTAATGGATCGGGACTAGAGGCCGGAGACGGTGGCGGAGGAGTCTGGGCAGCAGGAGACACTCTGGAGTGAGCAGGAGCAGTGTTATCGCGTTCTAGAGCATTCCAGTTCAAAGAGCGCTTAGGGCGAGAGCCTCGAGGTGGATTGGAGCGTGGCGAGGCTGGAGGTGGTGCAGGAGGCATATCTGGAGCGTCTGGAGGGGGCATAGCCGGCTGAGGGAGCTCTGGAGAGGGGAGAACGCGAGACAGGAGCAGGAGCCGGCAGAGGAGCAGGATCAACCTCTTCCTTATCTCCCCCCTGAGCCGGCAACTCTGCAGGCTCTGGAGCGTCTCCCCCCTGACCAGGGACGTCTACAGAGGCGGAAGGCTCACCAAAGAGGTCGATAGAGCGCGAATTGCCAGGGAAGCAGCGCTCGTCAAAGACAGCATTAGAGGAGTTGAAGAACTTGCGAGTAGCTGGGTCATAGAACAGCCAAGCTCTAACTCCATCAGCATAACCCACAAAGATACACTTCCTGGTGTGGGTCTGGAGAGCCTTGCGCTTATCCTTGCGAATCAGGACGTAAGCAAGCGAGCCAAAGACCCTGAAGTAAGAGAGGTCCGGCTTCTTGCCCTTCTTCCAGAGAGAGTAGGGAATCGCACCAGACAGAGAAGAGGTAGGCAGCCGGTTGTGGACATGGACAAAACAGCGAACGGCATAAGTCCAGAACGAAGCAGGCAACTTAGCTTCGATAAGCATAGCAGTAACCGCTGCCTGGATAGTCTGGTTAGCGCGCTCAGAGATCCCATTCTGGTAGGGCTCGTCCGTCTCGGTGTGCTTCCGCACTATCCCCTCCTGAACACAGTACGCATCCCACTCCTTACTCACGTACTCCCCACCCTTGTCATCCAAGGTGCACTTGATCTTTGTCCCCAGCGCGTTCTCAGCATAGGCCTTGTACGCTTTGAAGGCCTCGAACGCGTCACTCTTCTTCCTGAGAAAGGAGACGACGAAAAAGCGAGTATGAGCGTCAATAAAGGTGATCCAGTACTTGTAGCCTTCAATAGACGCAACCGGGAGAGGACCCTTGAGATCAGAGACAACAAGATCAAGAGCAGCTGAAGGCCTAGTGGCGTGCTGAGGGACATTGTGACGGTGCTGCTTACCAGCGATGCAAGGCTCGCAGATAGGGTCAGGAGCGCTACTAGAGCGAATAGAGAGACCAGTGACGAGCTCCTTGCGCTTCATGAGCAAGAGGTCGTCGTGGTTGAGGTGGGAGCAGCGACGGTGCCAAAGGGACAAGTCCAGAGGACAAGCGTCCGCTATAGAGGCAGACTGCGATGGAGGGAC
>NW_006920763.1:0-2289 GCF_000344685.1 Gloeophyllum trabeum ATCC 11539
GATCGCCTCCAGCTTCGTCGCCTTGCACTCTTCCACCTCACCATAGGCAGTAACCTCCCTATCTGGGAGGACGAGCCCGGCCACAGCAACGACAACTCTGGCGACCACTCACGCGCGCACCAGGGCCTGGAGTCACGCGTGGAGTCAGGTGACGACTCGGGTGACGACTCCGACGTCGACATCCCCGAGTTCCCATCCGATGACAGGGAGGACTGGTGAGGGCGGTGTCGCATTCGCATATTGTGTATTATTGTCTGTAGCTGGCTGCTTTGCTCGTCTGTGCTTCGATATCTGTAGTTGTTAAATATACATATTGATATACATTGCATTGTCTCCCGTAACTTCTGCCCCTGCTTGCGTGAGACCATACTGCCGCAGACACTCTGAATTATCGACGTACGTGTCGTATGCACTTCCCTACTCGTGTCAGCCTGGATCGTCCCGGGACGATTCACCTTCGCGTTTCGCTCTTGCTTCATCTGTCTAGCTCATTTACCGCATACACATCAACTTGACGCCATTGGCACTGGCAACCGTCCCGGGACGATTGCCCCTGCTCATCTGACGTTTCTCACACTCAACCGTCTCGGGACGATTGCCCGCACTCATCCCACGTATCTGTCATTCAACCGTCTCGGGACGGTCGGGCTACGCTTGTTGACTTCTCATACTTCGCACACCAGTCCTTCGGATCCGTCTTGTCAAATATATATATTCTTCTCTTCTTCTCTTCTTCTCTCTTCTGCCACCGCAGGTTCCCATCCATTGTTCTTATATACATCGCATCCTCCCCCGTTTCCCTCTCTCCCCTCTGTTTCCTTCTCTCCCCTCTGTTTTCCTCTCGCTCCCTCACATCTACTGTCTCCATGCCTCAGCCCGAGCCTTACCCGCACATCCCCGCCGTCGCCGGGTACCTCAACGCGGAGAACATTCGTATGTTCATCGGGGATATCGTCATGGTCACCGTCGGCGTCGCCCAGGTTCGTCCCGTTCGTCTCTGAGCCTCTCACTTTCCTTCACATCCAGTCCTCCCGACAGCGCGCCAGCGATCGCATCATCTGCCCGATTCCAGGCAGGTCATGGTATTGCGTCTGCGTCCATCTCATCCCGGTGCGTATCGCTTCCCCCTCATTCGTCTCTCACTTACGCTCCCTACAGGGTACCGTCATCCCTCCTGGCGTAATGTACTGCCAGCTTTGGGCCACCGTCCTCTCGCCACGTGGACTGCAGCACATCCGCATACGCGAGCTCGATCTCCCTTTCGAGTCCGTCTGTACGTCCTGACATTCGTATCTCGTACCCTCCGCCTCACTTACTCGCATCTCTTCTCCGTAGCTCTCTCCCACTTGGCCGCGGACATCGACAGGGCCAACGACCCCGCTGTCATGCAACTCATCAACGACTTCCACCCCTCCGTCTGGCGTACGTGCCTTCCTCTTCTATCTTTCGTCCTTCGTCGCTCTTACTTACATCCTCACTTACAGCACTCCTCGACCGCATCCATAACCCGCCCCGTGCAGACATCACACCCCTCGGCCCCGTCGATGCCTACACCCCCCGCTTCCCTCACCAAGACGCTCTCATCCGCAGGCCCGGTATGTTCTTTTCTTGACATTCCTTTCCTCTTCTCCATGCACTAACATCTCCTCCCTTTCCCCTCCAACAGATCTCCCATTCATCTTCGAGTTCAATCTCGTCAGCGCCCACGAGCTCGGCCCCGACCGTCTACGTCTTCGCCAGGACGCTCTCCGTCTCACCTCCGTCGACAGCCACCTCCCGTCCTGGGAGGTCCCCGATAGCGAGAGCGACGAGGAGTCCGTCTCCGAGATGCTGGGACGCAGGCCAATCGAGGAGGTCAATGACTGAGCGCGGTACTATTACTCTACTTCTCTGCCTGTTTGCTATATGTTTTTATGTACTTTGTAAATAAATACATGACTTTAACTATGTTTCTTGACTTTTGGCCTTCCTCGCGTGAAATTATATAGCCACGGACACTCTGAATCGTCCCCGGACGGTTCGTATGCACTTTCTTACATGTACCAGACTCGATCGTCCCGGGACGTTTGCCCGCCTCACTCTGCCCACTTCGCTCACCCAACCGTCTCGGGACGATTGGCCCCTGCTTTTCGCTCTCACTTTGCATGTTCATGTCCGTTTTAATTACGTAATTCTTACCCTAACGTCCTTTGTAGTCTCTCACTACAACCCATTTACTAGTCACACACTACAAAATACCCAGTACTAAGCCTATGCTAAGCCTAACCTATTAGAATTAGACCTCTATGT
>NW_006920764.1:0-2283 GCF_000344685.1 Gloeophyllum trabeum ATCC 11539
GGAGATGAGTGACGGAGACTTCGTTGTTGCGACGCCGATGAGCAAGAAGAGGGTAATGAGAGTGTCTTGGAGGCGCGAGAGGAGGTGGGGGTAACCGACAACTGAAAGTAAAGTGTAAAGCATACTTATTTGGGCGGGGTGCGCCCAGGGGGGTAGCAGTCACTTTTCCTTATTTCCAATCGTGAGCCCGCTTGTAGTTGGTTAATGTATTTACACCTGGGTACCGCGCTAGACTGAGGACGAGATCGGTGCAAATATCAGTCGTCACTGCACAATCAGAAGAAAGAATCGCATGAAAATTTGGTGTAACGAGCTAGCTACCATCATATTCTGAAGCCGGATGCCTCTCGGTAAAAGCAAGTCGTGCGTGCTGAGTTACACGATCTTCGACCATCACATGGAGCTCGCTGAAGTGTCCCTGATGGCACTCGCCCACCACGTCGACCTCGGCATTAACGGGTGAATATCATCAGGGGAAACGCGAGATTTACAGACAGATGGGCATAAACATATCGATCCACGAAGTATGACCACCTTCAACGCTGCAGAGCATCTAACGGCAAAATGATGGGACAACGTACATGGGACGAACGACGTCACGATACGGGAACTTGGGCGATGCCATGAATGCAATGGTACGGAGCACACCCATTGTTCTCTCCAGCTTCTATCTCGCTAACATTGAACTGGCAAGATTCAACGCCAGCGACGAGAGGACCCAGCGACTCTGGATCCAATACGATAACGGCGTCCGCACGAGTATTCGTCTCCTTGTAGGCTGAGCGCTGAGGTACGACCACTCAGTTGGACCTTTAAGTAACGTTTAAAACAAGTCTCTAAGGGAGCGGTGCGTCTGTGCGAGGTCGGCGTTTTGACGGTTTCGTCCTGGTTTCGTCCACGTTTCGTACGAAGGGTGTCCGTGCAGCCACAATAGCCAAATAGGCACAATGTCAGCCACCTCCTTCAAAGCTCGAATCAAGCTCGAATCGCCACTTTTCAGTTTGACTCGTCCATGTTTCGCCATCACTGCCATTGAAGTTGTACACTCGATAAGTCTGAAATCATCACTGCCTAAAATCTGGTCTGCTTTTGTTTTCCGATGGAACATTTTCTCGCAGCTACGCCTCGTCGTTGTGGGATCCGGCACTCAACAATATGGAAGTAGAAGCACTTTCCAGCACCAAGGCATTAATGTCTGCATAAAGGTACACGCGGGACTTGCAGCTGGAGATCGTTGCAAATGGACCAGTATCTCTCCGATCAATATGTCACATCATCGGTCAGTGAACTTCACCGGTTGTATTTCCATTGCATGCACGCCCTTGGACTATCTTCAGGTTTTACAAATCGTTTCCGACTGCTTCCTACGGAAAGATACTGTTTCATCACTTTACCAAAACTCCTCTCAGGGTTGCGGAAGGACTACAGTACCGTCCTCAGAGTTCAACCCCGAGACAAGACGATGGAAGTGATGCCACCAGTGCCAGTGATTCATGATGTCTCCGCATCGTATACAATTCCGCTCTCGCAGCCCCTGCACCACTGACCACACTTCGTCAATCCGCTGATGTCGGACGACTCACCGCTGGAACAACTGTTCAGATCCCCGAAGTACTTAGGTTCCATTGCAAAGGTGGCCTTACGGCGATGCTTTACAACAGCCACGCCTGCGTGGCCGTCGCTGAGTTTCTTACTGCGCCCTGATTCTCCATCTCTATGGTGTGAGCGACTGCTCCGACTCGGAGGCTCCCCGGGCTGGGTGCGGTTTGTCTCGTTGGATTCCGGAGGCGATCGGCCGTCTTACCTTGCCACTCAACGTTAGTCATCACGGCAAGATGTGGAATGCTAAGGCTCATTTGTCAACAGCGATAGTGTCTGCTCCGTGTGGGCACCAACACCAACACGTTCGCTTGCGCTAGAATAGGCTGTAAGTGATACACTTCAGGATTCTAAATTACCCATGTCGGTCAAGACACTCCGCCGACATACTGATATTAATCCACAATAACTATTACTCACGACCAAACTGCCTCCCGCTCGGCGTGTACATTTCATTAGGGAGTGTGAGTTCAGCGGAAACACCTCGTCGTGACCAGCCCCTTCCCACTTTTATAACTGCGGTATCGGGCCTGTCTTTGCCAACGCCCCCCCCCCCGACCCGCCCCGGAAGAGTGCGGCTGGTTATAATAAGTAGGTTTCGAGCATGCCTTCGCTAATCTGCCTTTTCAGCTGCACGAGATCTTACCATGGCCTCGTTGGAACCCACATACGGAGCAATCTTCT
>NW_006920765.1:0-2286 GCF_000344685.1 Gloeophyllum trabeum ATCC 11539
ACATACAGGACACGTCAGCGTCTACGCTAGTATAATAAGGCTCGTCCTCTTCTCTGCCCGACTCCCGTCCTCGCTGTCTGCCCCGTCGACCGCCGTGCTCTTGCCGCTTCCGGCCGCGGTCCGGGTAGAAGTCTGGTAGCAGACCCCAACCCTAGGGCGGACTACCACGTGTGAAGTGACAGCGTCGGCATCGCAGGTGAGGCGCTTCTTCGGCGCTGCGTCCCGCCTCTCCGGCGCATCGTCGCCGCCCGCTGTAGGTCCGTCGTCGTCGTCGCCGACGATGAGCACGGCTGTAGCATTTCTATGTAGTCATAAAAATACCGAATAAATCTCGTTAAATACAATAAAATCCTAAAATTGAGCTGATATATATGTGCCATTACTTACATATGTGTGTGTTGAACGTCGTCACCGTCGTGACTGCCCTGCTTACTGCCCTCGGTGGCGGCGGCACATGCCCATGTCCACAGCCTCGAAAAAGTACAATAAATTCATAGCATACTACTCCTCCGCATTCAATCGCATTTAAGGCTATTTTAGACATAGAAAATGTCCGGACACACGAATACTCACCTAGGTTTAAGTGTACATGCAGCAGACCAGATGTTAGCAGCAGGACCCAGCAACGGTAGAATACTTACATCAACATCAGCTCTATAATCGTATCCTATCCGGTCAGCATGAGGGCATTGCCAACTGACAGTCCTGTCAAGCTGGCTGCATTAACAGAACCTCCCGGCAATGAAAACCAGACGAAGGATGAAAGAAGCGGTGAAAAAGATATAAAATAATGAATAAGCGTCAAGAATGTGTATGCATATGCATTGACATACTTACCTGAGATGAAAGCGATGCTTGTTGCCGTCTGGCAGACCGACTAATGTTTGAGCACAGTAGATAGGGTGGTCTTGGACAGAGGTCGGGGCTTGTGGCAGCAGGGCGCAATGCGAGGAGAGGATTGGAGGGGAAAGATAAGATGACACAACTGCTAAGGGAGATGATAGGTTAGCAGAAGCTACCCAGCAGCGAGACCCGGAGGGGGCAGACCGGCCGATGTCAAGTAAACAAAACAGTCAGACACTGTTCTACAAGCGATGGGTTAGACCAATATTAGAGGAGAGTGGATTTGCTGAATAACCAAAACTCACAGAAGCCAAGGAAAAGCTGCGGCATCATTGTTGCAACAACATACCAGCGTGCCGGGGCCCCAGACCGTCCGAGTCATCATGATCCTAGCGCATAAGCCAGCTACTGAGCAAGCTAGAGCCCCTCAGAGGTTCTCGTCACACTTAGAACGATTTGAAGGTCAAAGAGCCATGTAGCCCGCGAGACGAGACATCAGAGTTCTAGAGGGACGTCGTGGAAGGGTGCGACAGCCACAGTGCCATCCGGATTCTGTCCGAATTCATGCTTACCGTCACGGCTGGATCACAGCACCTTTGAACCTGCTCTCGTCGAACCAAGGGGTGGACACGGGGAGAAGCCGAGACCGCATGAAGGGGGGAGGGGGGGGGTCTCGAGGGCCTTAGCAGGATTTCCTATCATGCGGTCTAAAATTTTATTATTGTCCACCCCTTGCGTCGAACATGCTATCTGTTCCACTGGGCCGATTATTTGGATCCTTCGCTGTCGGAATCTGAACATGTCTTACTGTCTACTACCAATATCCTAGGCTCATGCTCGTCAAGCAGTGCATGCGCTGACGGCCAGGAACTCAGGCTGAGCTTGTATCGGTCTATGCCACATTGTATCCGTGTCAGGCGGATATCTAACATCGTGATTGTGACTGTATGAGGATCTACTGCATGGTTCTACCTTTCATTGCAATTGGACTAGTATTTCTTTGACACCCGGCCATATATTTCCTGTTCATGCCGCCCGGGCCTCTCTGTGATTCTGCTACACTTCTCTGGTCATTATGGAATGGATGGGAATGCTGAGTAAGGGTCTATGGATGGAGGTGAGTACCTCCATTACATTTGTTTATATTTCTCCCTTTAGATTTCCGCCCTTCCCCCTGCTGTATTGTTCAGGTCCTCCCCGGTCTGGCCATGCATATGCAGGCAGTAGAGGGACAGACATATGAGCTCTTCTCCTTTAACATTCTTTATATCTTTTCCCTTCTTCCATATCATGCTTTGCGACTGCTTCCAGGGGCACATTCCACTCTCCGTGCAGTGTGGATCGATAATCCCTATGCACACTGGCACCAGTGCCGCGCTTATGGCAGATCTTAGCATCTCATGAGTAGTACAGTGCCACCCCTCACTGATATCTCTCCTTCAG
>NW_006920766.1:0-2286 GCF_000344685.1 Gloeophyllum trabeum ATCC 11539
GCTATTCTGATTACATGCACTCAAGTTGCGTCATAAGTAGACAGCAGCCAATCACAGCCATCGAATCCCAACCGGCGAGGCGATATGCCTCAGCCACCGACTACAAACCGCCACAAAAGTCAATTCCCACGGTAAGAACATGCCACAGATGACAACGAGCATGCAGTAAAAGACGGAGGTACGATAAAATGTGCAAAATATTCCAGTGGATGGAAGACCCAAAAAAAACTCTTCATAGAAGAAACCATGGAAATACACCGAAAACCCAGGACGAAAACACAGTATTATTGAAAACAGAGACTACAAATCCGATTTTGTAGTCTTTTTGTAGTCTCCAATACAAGCGGACTTTAAAGCGGACATTACACAGTCTAGTCAAGACTACAACCAAAAAGTCGCACACATTCTCGGCATTTCGATTCCCACGGGGTACAACGTTCGGCATGCACCCAATTTTGCGGGTAAGGACTCATCCTTCATAAACTCAGGACTCGTAACAGGCAAGGGCCCATGTTGGAGAATGAAGAAGTCACACAGGTTGTGCTCGTACTGCTCCAGACTGTGTGATGGTTCTAACTTCATGTCGAATGACTGCATTAAATGTGCCACCACCATCCTCAAAGTGAGCAACGCGAAAGGCCTCCCGACGCAGTTTGCAGGTCCCGCAGAGAACGGGATGAAAGCATCCTCCCTAAGGGAACCCTCAGCACATCATTTAGATAGCCAACACTCTGGGATGAATTCCTCTGGTTGGGGTGAGAAATTCTTGGGGTCTCGATGCAGGACGTAAGAAGGTACGGAGACTCCTGTTCCTTCCGGAATGAACAGACTGCGGAAGGTCATCCCCAGTGAAAACCTACAATTTTCTCTAATATTGTGTTCTAATTGTGGTCTATTGCAGCTGAGGAGATAGCGGGCAATGGCTCGGAAACCACCCGATGGCCCCTTTAAAATACGTTGATATATTATGCTCTACCACCGCAAAGTTCCTCACGCAGCTCGATAGTCGCCAAATTCACTGTGCGGCAGGCCGCGTTAGTTACGGTCTTAGTAGCACTGACAAGTAGGACTAGTTGTGCTTGCATGACCAGCGCTAGATACACCCCGTAGATCAGCTCAAGCTGATACATGACTAGCACAGCTCGCCGTCCCGTTCACGAGCTCAAACAGTTACTAGGGTAGCCACTGCTGTCCAGTAGTAATCAGCTCGAATGGTACTCACATGGCCAGGGGTGACTAGTCCTGTCCATTCATTATATTTTTACCCTGACTAGCTCTGACTTCCTGTGATATTCCATGCTATATATCACCCGTGTATCTCATGTATTTATGTCCCGTTGATAAGCCTCAGGATTGTCTGACCCCCGAAAATGCGGACTCAGCGCATCGTACAGGCCCTCCGGAGCTTATTCGACACAGCGCTCACACGCCTCTAGGCTTCTATGGGCTCTAAAGACTTGCTCTGTTTTAGCTCCGGACTTCCTAGCATCCTCAAGGCGTACACGGACCCATTCAGCGATTTATCTCAGCGAACAGGAGCGCCGGAGTGACTTAACCAATGCAATGTCTAGATGAATTAGCTCTGGGGCCCGTGGGCACTTCTATCGAGGGGGATCGTCCTCATGCCCACCCTCCAGCACAATCCCTCTCTCGTTTCCATCAAAATACCGAAGGTGCGGATGCATACGAGTCACCATGAAGTCAGCATCAGTCAGCGAGCGGCCGGAGGTAATTAGCACGTGACCGGCGCATCGCATGGAGTGATGGGACCGCTTGGATCAGGTGGCAGAGCGTCAAGGCGACTTCTAGGGGTTGGGACGAGCAAGTAGGAGTGCAAGGGAGTCGTATGGTGCATGGTATAGCGGCGGCAAGTGCTGAGCAATCCTGTGGGTAGCGGCGGTTATTTGTTATTTATCTCCGGACGGTCGCAAAGCCATTCCTGTAGTATAAATTGTACAAAGTAGCGTACAGAAAAACAAGTTTCGACTTCACCATCTCAGAGAATTAGCATTACGATCTCAGCGACCCGAGAAGTTTGAAAGCGTCGAACTTAGCGAATTATAACCGATCCTAGCTTTGCCAATAGGCCTGACTCGTCGAGTGAATTATCTCCGCCATCGATTCAATTAGCTCCGGTGAGTCTCACATAGCGGAATAAAATTAAACAAGTCCTTTTAGTGTTTTCTACTCCCGTGGGCCCGAACCTACACTCGGTTCCGTGGTTTGTGACTTTGCTTGCGCCGTTTCGGAGATAAATACTCCGGAGCGTCCATTAGTGTTTGTTTC
>NW_006920767.1:0-2284 GCF_000344685.1 Gloeophyllum trabeum ATCC 11539
ACCAATGGACCAAATCCCAACTCAACGAAGTGGGATTGGCCATCTGGGTCGGCAGAATGGACGCAATGCATTGGCGATACGGGCATGGTATCGGACTGGCAAACAGATCCTGTTATTCAGCGATCCATTGGTAAACTGTTTGCTCCCCGTCAGCCGAATGAAGATCAGGCTACGTTTGATGGTAGGGTGGCGGCCGTACAACGGCTGATCAACCCTCCCAGTCAGCCAACACCCCGAAATCGACAGCGTGACCAGAGCCAGCATAGAGTGCGGCCCGACGAATTCACTGTCGATTACGACGCTGCTCAGAATGGACGGAACGTAGGATCGAGCCCCGACCACATTCGTCCCCTGAAGCTGGAGGGAGTAACTCCAGAAGTGCCCTCCTCGACGCAAACACTTACGTCGAACCAAAATAGTCGCAATGTGACAAGAGAGGCTAGTCAGGCCAGTGTCCACTCGACCTCCTCTCAGGACGTGAACATTCGTCGAACCGTTGCGACGAGGGGCTACTCTAATGAGCCTCATGCCATCGGGACTGTGGCCCACGGAAACGAGATTGATGGCAGTACAATTCGCCTCGATCAAACTAAGGACGTACGGCAAAGTAATATGTCTCAGCCCACTGCACTAGTACCGTACATGCGTGCTGCGCGAGGTGCCAATGGCGGCAATCCAGGCGGCGACCCCTCCGACGATGATGACAATCGTCGCGGACGAGGTAATGATGACCGTCGAGACCGTCCTCCTCACCTACCTCCAGACAATGGCCGTAGACCGCTTCCACCGGACCGTAGGCCTGTAGGACAACCTACAAGTGGCTCTGGTGGTGACGGCGGAGGCGGAGGCGGGGGAGGAGGCGGGGGAGGAGGCGGAGGGGGCCCAGAAGACTCCTATAACTCCGGTCGACGTCAACGACGAGTCGCTGTGGTAGTACCTACAGGTGGTGCAGGGGGCGGAGGGGGCGGAGGAGATCCACCCGGAGGAGGTGGAAACCCTCCTGGGGATGATCCCTCTGATGACAATGGAGATAACGATGACAATCCCAGGAATATCGGGCGTCGTAATTGGCAGCGAGCAGCTACTCCCGCGCACGAATACGAAGACGAACTAGTAGAAAAGGCGTTGATGACGATACGTAGTGCGCGTCGAAGGGCTGCACCCTATACTCCGGAGACACGAAACTTTAAGCCGGCCGCCAAAAGGTTATATGATGGCAGGGCGGATATACGTTTCTTTGAAAAATGGCTGTCAGACATTTTGACAGACTTCGACCTCATGGGCATAGGGCGTGATAACTATGATCGCCAGCACGTATTACTCGTATCTAAATATTTTGAAGGCGATGCCGCCGAATGGTTCTATCAGGAAGTCCAGGATTACAACCGAGAGAAAGACGAATGGACGTTCCCTGAAGTCATAGTGGGACTAATCCGTCGCCACCTCTATGTAGCCACTTCCAAGGAGGCTGACAACATGTATGAAAGGATCACATATTCAATGAAGCATGGCATTCGGCGCATGGTCAATGAACTCGAGTACTGGGGACGCAGACGAGCTGCCAAGCCCCATGAGTATGACATGAAGAAACGTATATTTGACAGTATTCCTGACTGGATCCGCTATGATTGCTTATACGTTCGACTGCTGACTCCCGAGGAGAGTCCATTGACTACAGTAGTCGAGCACATAGAGGCCCTGGAAAAAGCTAGCAAATATGAGAAGTCTACTTTCAATACCAGCAGTGTGCATCGAGGATCTCGACCACCCGCACCTACTCGCCCCACTGCTCCCCAGCGAACGAAATTGGCACAAGTCGTTCAGCCAACGATCCAATCCCCGAATATGTCGGGAACTGGGCAACAACAGCGGACGGGTGATAATGCACGATGGTCTCGTCCTCAACGAGACTTCCAGCGTCCTCGACAACCAGCTCCCGCTGAGAACAGTCGCATCATTCCTCGTCGAACTAATCCAGCTCCTCAACGACCTAATCAGGATCGTAAAGATGCTCCACGAGGAGCGACTAGTGGCTCTACTCGTCAAGCGACGAGTACGGACTCATGTTTCCGCTGTGGTCAGAAAGGACACTTCAGCAAGGATTGCCCTACTCGACCAAAAGAGCGTATGAGAGCCATGGATGACGATCAGGGCGAAGACGTTGCAGAGACCGTCCAACCTGACATAGAAGATGAGTATGGAGCACCGGAAGGTGATGGGTTAGCTGAACCTCTCGAGGAGGATGAGTACGACCTCTATAATCAGGGATATGATGGTGACCAAT
>NW_006920768.1:0-2274 GCF_000344685.1 Gloeophyllum trabeum ATCC 11539
CCTTCATGTACTCCTTGGTGAGTTTGAGAGCGGCCGATGCCTCTTCTTGCAGTTTCTTCATTCTTGTGATGAATTGATCTGCTTGCTTGCTCTTTGCCTCTTTCCGAGTTTCCATTCCAGTGTAAGGGTGATGTCCGTGTGTTAAATAAACAGGTGAATATCCTGTTGCCGAATGCTCCCTGTTGCGGTAGATGAATTCGCAGATGGGAAGCCATTCAGGCCAATCGGTCTGTTGATAATTTATGAACATTCTTATATAATTTTCGATCTCCTGATTCGCTCAGTTTGTCCATTGGTCTGTGGGTGATACGCCATGCTTGGGTTTCCTTGTATTCCCAGCTTTTTGTACACATCCTTGATGAATTGTGAGACGGATTGAGATCCTCTATCAGACGTGATTCGTTTGGAAAGTCCCTGCTTTGACCAAACGTGTTTGATATAAATATTTGCCCAGCCTTCTGAAGTCAGTTCGTCCGTAGTTGGTACTGCGATGAAATCTTTGGACTTCATGTCAACTACGACAATTATAGCATTATATCCTTGAGAAAGTGGCAAGTGCGTGATCATGTCTACGGATATACATTGCCAGTTCCTTTCAGGAATAGGATTAGGATGTAGAGGCGCAGCCTTCTGCTGATGATTTATTTTTGATTTTTGGCATATATCACATCCTTTTACATAAGCTTTCACGTCTTTTTTGATGGCATGCCACCAGTAGGATCTATAAATTAATTCCTGCGTTTTCATCTGTCCAAGATGTCCAGCAGAAATCGAATCATCATGTGCAGCGATAATTAGGCCTCTAAGCGATTTGTCATTGGGAATAACAATTTGCCCCTTCCTCCAGATCAGGTCATCCTCGAGATCAGGCCGTCCTCGGTCTGAGAGAAATCCTTGTCTTTTTGTAGTATTTTTGCTTTTATGGATTCTTCATAATTATGTACCTGTGATAATATTTTGGTTTTTAAGGCTTCGGTGCCTAGCACCTCTGTGCTTCTAAACCAGTGAGGTTTTAATAGGATAGTATTTTCGTTGTCAGAATCACCTTTATCATGATCTGGTCTACGGGATAATGCGTCTGCCCTGATCATAGTTTTACCTGGTTGATGGATTAGGGTAAAATCATAGTTTTGGAGTTCTAGGACCCAGCGCGCTTGGCATTGATTGAGTTTCTGTGGCTTTCTGAAATATTCGAGATTTTTGTGATCCGTATAGATCTTGAATTTCTGACTGGCACCGCGAAGGAAATTGTCCCATTCATCAAGTGCAGTCATGATCGCCAGCATTTCTCTGTCGTAGATTTCATAATTATGTTCAGCTGGGTTAAGACTTTTGGATAGGAAGGCAATTGGTTTCCATGTATTGTTTTGTGTTTGTGAGAGCACAGCTCCTAGTGCATATTTAGACACATCGCATTCCAGGTGATATTGGTCATGGTCATTGGGTACCGCCAGTACCGGTGCTTTTGTTATGGCCGTTTTAAGAGTGTTGAACGATTCCTGTTGTTCCTGTCCCCATGTCCACTCTGCTTGTCTGGTGAGTTTGGTCATAGGTTGGGAGATGGCAGCAAAATCCTTGATGAACTTTCTGTAGAAATTTGCGAACCCCAGGAATTGTTGGATGTCCTTTTTGTTGGTTGGCGTCGGCCATTGCGTGACACCTTGTACCTTTTTAGGATCCATCTGAACAGTTCCTTGACCGATAATATGACCTAAATACTCTGTCTCCTGAGTTTCAAACTCGCATTTTTCCGGCTTGCAGGTTAATTTATGCTCTCGGAGGATTTCCAAGACCTGCTTGACAATCTTTCGATGTTCGTCCAGGGTTTCGGAGAAAATGAGTATATCATCTAGATACACTATCACTTTTCCTTGCATAATTAATGCTCTGAAGATATCATTCATCATTGTTTGGAAGGTTGCCGGACTATTGGTTAGCCCAAAGAACATGACGAGCGGTTCGAAAAGCCCCCGATTTGTGATAAAGGCGGCTTTCTCCTCGTCTCCTTCCTTCATACAAATGTTATTATATCCCCAGCAAATGTCTAGTTTTGTATAGTATTTGGCATTCTTTAATTTATTGATGAGGTCTGAAATGAGCGGTAAAGGGTATTTGTTTTTCTTTGTCATTTCGTTCAACTTGTGATAGTCCGCATCTTATCATATATCAGTCACATTCACCATAGAATTGTCATGGTCAAGGAGCATCCGTCGTGATGACGTTAGGGGGTAATACATGAGATACAATTTTATGTAGTCTATGTAGTGGGGCGAC
>NW_006920769.1:0-2274 GCF_000344685.1 Gloeophyllum trabeum ATCC 11539
TCTTCTCTGCCCGACTCCCGTCCTCGCTGTCTGCCCCGTCGACCGCCGTGCTCTTGCCGCTTCCGGCCGCGGTCCGGGTAGAAGTCTGGTAGCAGACCCCTAGGGCGGACTACCACGTGTCAAGTGACAGCGTCGGCATCGCAGGTGAGGCGCTTCTTCGGCGCTGCGTCCCGCCTCTCCGGCGCATCGTCGCCGCCCGCTGTAGGTCCGTCGTCGTCGTCGCCGACGATGAGCACGGCTGTAGCACTTCTATGTAGTCATAAAAATACCGAATAAATCTCGTTAAATACAATAAAATCCTACAATTGAGCTGATATATATGTGCCATTACTTACATATGTGTGTGTTGAACATCGTCACCGTCGTGACTGCCCTGCTTACTGCCCTCGGTGGCGGCGGCACATGCCCATGTCCACAGCCTCAAAAAGTACAATAAATTCATAGCATACTACTCCTACGGTTTACCTCGCGTTCCAGACTGTTCAGAGGGATACAGAATGTCCGGACACACGAATACTCACCTAGGTTTAAGTGTACATGCAGCAGACCAGATGTTAGCAGCAGGACCCAGCAACGGTAGAATACTTACATCAACATCAGCTCTATAATCGTATCCTATCCGGTCAGCATGAGGGCATTGCCAACTGACAGTCCTGTCAAGCTGGCTGCATTAACAGAACCTCCCGGCAATGAAAACCAGACGAAGGATGAAAGAAGCGGTGAAAAAGATATAAAATAATGAATAAGCGTCAAGAATGTGTATGCATATGCGTTGACATACTTACCTGAGATGAAAGCGATGCTTGTTGCCGTCTGGCAGACCAACTAATGTTTGAGCACAGTAGATAGGGTGGTCTTGGACAGAGGTCGGGGCTTGTGGCAGCAGGGAGCAATGCGAGGAGAGGATTGGAGGGGAAAGATAAGATGACACAACTGCTAAGGGAGATGATAGGTTAGCAGAAGCTACCCAGCAGCGAGACCCGGAGGGGGCAGACCGGCCGATGTCAAGTAAATAAAACAGTCAGACACTGTTCTACAAGCGATGGGTTAGACCAATAATAGAGGAGAGTGGATTTGCTGAATAACCAAAACTCACAGAAGCCAAGGAAAAGCTGCGGCATCATTGTTGCAACAACATACCAGCGTGCCGGGGCCCCAGACCGTCCGAGTCATCATGATCCTAGCGCATAAGCCAGCTACTGAGCAAGCTAGAGCCCCTCAGAGGTTCTCGTCACACTTAGAACGATTTGAAGGTCAAAGAGCCATGTAGCCCGCGAGACGAGACATCAGAGTTCTAGAGGGACGTCGTGGAAGGGTGCGACAGCCACAGTGCCATCCGGATTCTGTCCGAATTCATGCTTACCGTCACGGCTGGGTCACAGCACCTTTGAACCTGCTCTCGTCGAACATGCTATCTGTTCCACTGGGCCGATTATTTGGATCCTTCGCTGTCGGAATCTGAACATGTCTTACTGTCTACTACCAATATCCTAGGCTCATGCTCGTCAAGCAGTGCATGCGCTGACGGCCAGGAACTCAGGCTGAGCTTGTATCGGTCTATGCCACATTGTATCCGTGTCAGGCGGATATCTAACATCGTGATTGTGACTGTATGAGGATCTACTGCATGGTTCTACCTTTCATTGCAATTGGACTAGTATTTCTTCGACACCCGGCCATATATTTCCTGTTCATGCCGCCCGGGCCTCTCTGTGATTCTGCTACACTTCTCTGGTCATTATGGAATGGATGGGAATGCTGAGTAAGGGTCTATGGATGGAGGTGAGTACCTCCATTACATTTGTTTATATTTCTCCCTTTAGATTTCCGCCCTTCCCCCTGCTGTATTGTTCAGGTCCTCCCCGGTCTGGCCATGCATATGCAGGCAGTAGAGGGACAGACATATGAGCTCTTCTCCTTTAACATTCTTTATATCTTTTCCCTTCTTCCATATCATGCTTTGCGACTGCTTCCAGGGGCACATTCCACTCTCCGTGCAGTGTGGATCGATAATCCCTATGCACACTGGCACCAGTGCCGCGCTTATGGCAGATCTTAGCATCTCATGAGTAGTACAGTGCCACCCCTCACTGATATCTCTCCTTCAGAGTGCTCCCCCCTGCTGCTGTCATGCATTCAGCAGCATGCACATTCAGAACTGGGTGAGTATTCATGTATCCGGACATTCTGTATCCCTCTGAACAGTCTGGAACGCGAGGTAAACCGTAGGAGTAGTATGCTATGAATTTATTGTACTTTTTGAGGCTGTGGACA
>NW_006920770.1:0-2272 GCF_000344685.1 Gloeophyllum trabeum ATCC 11539
CGGATGTCGATGACGTGGACGCCGACGATGACGCGGAAGGCCAGCGCGAGGCGGAGCAGAGGAATCTGACGATGAGCAGCTCATGCAGATGGCTCCTCGTTCTCTGGCTGAGGCCTTGCAGTCTGAGGTGATGGTCTTCCTTCCCTCATCGATATTTGTACTCAGCGCTGTTCCATCAAGGCTCCCCTGTTTCAAGGACATCATTACGACTCAGGCGACGAGGAATACGACCCGGTCCTGCATGCGCCGCCCAAGATGCGGCGCAAGTCTCGCAGTGTCAGTACCTCGTCGTACGACTCTGGCCATGTGAGTGTCCCTGACGATGAAGCATCTGAGGACGGTGTACCATCGAGCACATCCCGTCGGTCGTCTGTTCATTCCGCTGGCTTCCCGGAGGACCGTTCCGATCTGCATGACCCAGTGCCAGGCCTGGCAAAGACATCGAGCAGTTCATTCAAGAAGGCACCCCATGCTGTCGATCTATTGGAGACCGACGACCATGTCATCAAAAAGGCTGTTGGCAAGTCCAAGCAGCCTACCAACCCCAAGGTACGTCTTAGCTCGCTGGGCGATATGTTCATTCCCCATGCTGATGTATCTCTTTCTAAGGGGTGGGATTCCAGTCCCGCGCTCTCTGCACCATCCGGCTTCACTGCCGGAGGAGTGCCCGCATTCAAGCTGATGTCAAAGCGCGAGCAGGCTCATCGCAAAGAGGTACGCGAGTCTCTGTTTGTGTGTCTATGTTGTCACTCACTGCGAGCTTGAGGCGCCGACTTGGGGTGGTCCGCCGGAGGCCATAGAGGTGCTGAATCGTACCCCAGCAACCCATCGCAACAGGCGAGACTCGAGCGTTGTCAGTCAAGGCCATGGGAACAACGACAACATCAATTTCGATGCAACAACAGGCGAAGGCTATGACATGACGGTGCTTGCGTACAACACTCGCGGGAAGCTCAACCTTATGTCCCAGACCGCCGAGATCCAAGCCGTTGCGCGTAGCGCAATTGACAAGACCTATGTATCTATCATCACGGTTAACGCCTACCCCGACCTTGGCAAGCGCAAGCAGGTCGTCCTGGATGCTTGCGTGCGAGCGGCGGAAGAGCTTGGGCCGCGATACCAGCGGATTCTGGACCTGCTGCAGGATGACACTCAGACTGAGTTCCGTAAGGCTGTCGGAGACATTGTATGTCTTCGTTGCCTGTCTGTCTTGTTGTACAGTCCTGATGTGGATTCTCTGATAGCCCGATGGACGCATCAGCACCCTACGCCGTGACATCAAGACTATTGCGTCTGGTCACTGTGTCGGCCACTACGGGCTTCGCCAGGATTGCGAGACATACGTGACAAACCTGCTCGATGCTCAGCGCTATGTGTTCGCTGGGGAGCATGTGGTACGTGCTTCGTCATTGAGTATCACTCGGTACTGATATTAGCAATATAGGCTGACCGTGTAAACTACAAGCTTCCCTGGCGGCAGCATGCTATCGCGGCTGTCATTCGACAGGTGTTCTTCACGGGGAAGAACAACTTCGTTAACAGCCACCCATGTCTATTCTGCACGACTATCGAAGGCCTCGATGACCAACCTGAGGTGCCTGCGGGCATGGTCGCGCTTGTCTGTACAGCCGTGAGTTCATACCATGGCCTGCCTTATTGCTGCCACTCACGCGATCCCTCATGAGTCGTAGATCCATGCATGTATCGCCGAGTGGTCTACCGGGAAACATGTTGAAGAAGAATTCTCGGGCAGTGAATGGGCCGGTACGTACCGTATACACAAGATGATGCTGGACCACGTCCGTGAGAAGGAACCGCTGTTCTTTCACGAGACGATGCACTATATCTACAAACAGGCGGAGTGAGTAATCATTGGATCTGTAGCTCTGTATACTTATTTTGATGCTTGTTTGCAGCTCGTCTACTCGAAACGGATCGTCGGCTGAGTCCAAGCAGCCCAACGCCTTGGCGCTGATGGATCTCTCGGCGCTTGCATGAGGTTTATGGGATCAATGTTAATTACCGTACTGTAGTATACCTCAGAAATAGCATATAATGGTGTTATTATACTGCCTGAATCATCCTGATTGTTTGAGTGACTGAACTGATAGAACATGAGGGTGAAATAATGGTCCATAATGCTTGCTAATTAGATTGGGGACAAACCTGAACGGTATAATTGTACATGATGGGATAATGGATATAATATGCCATGATCATGGGACATTATATATGATCATGTATAATTCGCTACGGAGGGTTTTCCTGATGG
>NW_006920771.1:0-2272 GCF_000344685.1 Gloeophyllum trabeum ATCC 11539
GGCCGTTTGCTGACTGATGCTGACCTTANGGTGACTCGTGTGCGTCCGCACCTTCGGTATCTTGACGGAAACAGGGGGAGTGAGTGCTGGAGGGTGGGCATGAGGAAGACGCCCCTCGATAGAAGTGTCCGCGGGTCCCGGAGCTAATGCAGCTAGAAGTTGCATTGGTTAAGTCACTCCGGAGCTTCGGTGCGCGGAGATAAATCGCGGAATGGGTCCGAGTACGCCTCGAGGATGTTGGGAAGTCCGGAGCTAAATAGAAAAAGTCTTTTAGAGCCCATAGAAGCCTAGAGGCGTGCGAGCGCTGTGTCGAATAAGCTCCGGGGTGCTTGTATGATGTGCTGAATCCGCGTTTTCGGGGGTCAGACGATCCTGAGGCTTATCACCTCCCCCTGACTGAGATACTGACTGTCCTCAGTCTCCGCATTGCGACCTGCAGATAAAGAGGAGTCCTTCCACCCTCGGAGCTCATCATCCTCAGCCATGTCCTCTCAAACTAGCCCGTCATTCACTGCTGTCGACCTGACCAACGTCTTCAAGGGGTTGGCGGCTCGCTACACCAGCGGTGAGTCAGTGGAAGGCCTCGTCGTCGAGGCAGAGCTATATATGGTAGGACCGGACTTAAATGAAACTAATGGCGGGGCTAATGGTGTCTTGTACCAGGGACATTTCGTGAGCGGTAGCAGCGATGTGGGCACCGCCAGAGTGAGCGCAGTGCTCCTCGCAAAAGTCCATCTGCCTTCGGTGGTGTTGGACAGGTTACGCGCTCGCTCCCTGGAAGAGGGGAGCAATTTGAATGCTTTCCAGTTCGATCTGACCTTCCCCGTAACTCTGGCGGCGGGGTCAACTACTCGGGTGGTTCCTACGACAGCTCCGGCTGCTGTTCCGACCCTCGAGAACACTCCGACGCTTGCTAGGACTCGCGGGGCCTCCAAGCGGACTCTCGAGGACTCCCCCTCCACTGAGCACGTCGCCGAAGAGTCAGCTCGGCCCAAACCGCGCGGTCGGGGTCGTCCATGGGGTACGGCGAAGGTGGAGTATCAGGAGGCACGAAAGGCGGTATGTTGAAATATTTATGACGACTTCTGCCGACTCCGGAGCTAAATAGTCGCTAGTGTCGTGGGTGCACGGAGCGGAAGCTTCGATGCCATGTCCCAGTCTCGGGGCAGGCTGAGGCCTGTCAGGAGTGCGCCAAGAAGAAAACACGGTGCAGTTTCGCAGGCGGACGGGGCCGACGGGCAGAGAGCAGCGAGGAGGAAGCGGAGGTGGAGGAGGGGAGCACAGTGGTTGTCGGACGGCCGCGGGGCAGTCCAAAGAAACCACGACTGGAGATGGAGAGCATTACTAGTAAGTGCCGCAGGAATTAACTCCGCCGCTTTGACAATGCTGAATTATCCCAACAGTCGACTCGCCTCCGCCTGGCCCTAAAGGTAAGGAGAAGGCCGCGAGCCACGATTCGCGTCCTGCGCCTACTCCGGGACCTTCGTCTGCGCGTCCGGCATACCCGCCTTCAGTCGCTCCTAGTCCGGTCACCTCGCTCCTGAATTTTGGTCCAGAGGCCCTGGCCGTTCCCCTCTCCCGTACGCCGAGCTCCGACCTTTCCCTTGTCTCTCCGTTCCCGCGCAGTGAGATAGCCCCGGACCAATTCGGACGCCTCTACCAGATTATCGCAGAGCTGCGGGAGCAGTCAATTGTGGCTCGTGAAAATGTGGTAAGCCTGCGGGAGGAAAATACACGGTTCCACCGCGAGTTGGATGAGGCGCGGAGGGTCAATGATCAGGCACTGCAGGAAGTGCGGAAGGCCCTCGAGGAGTCGCGCGCGGACCTGCGCAACCTGCAGGAGGAGCATGGGAGGGTGTCAATGGTAGTGAATGACCTGCGGATTCATCAGGAAAAAGTGAAATTGACATGGATATGGGTGTATTTACATTGAGTGACATTGGCCAGGTAGGAAGAGCCCAGATCTGTAGGTGTCTGTAGGCATAATAGGCAAGCTAGATAACAGTGTAGGTAACTATAGGATGACCTTCTTTATAATCCTCCATAAAATGATTCATCAAGTCACAGAATAATCATGTGGGATCACCATTAGCATACTATGTCAAGACAGCGCATCTGGTAAAACATGACAAAATCAATCCAGCTATTGAGGTAGAAGGTCTTGCACTTCTCCAGCACATTCTCATATGACCACTCCTTACTCACTGAAGTACCAAATTTAGGGATTAGATGACAACTCCGGAAGATGTCATCCAGGGGAATAATTTGAGCA
>NW_006920772.1:0-2269 GCF_000344685.1 Gloeophyllum trabeum ATCC 11539
AGATGAGTGACGGAGACTTCGTTGTTGCGACGCCGATGAGCAAGAAGAGGGTAATGAGAGTGTCTTGGAGGCGCGAGAGGAGGTGGGGGTAACCGACAACTGAAAGTGTAAAGCATACTTATTTGGGCGGGGTGCACCCAGGGGGGTTAGCAGTCACTTTTCCTTATTTCCAATCGTGAGCCCGCTTGTAGTTGGTTAATGTATTTACACCTGGGTACCGCGCTAGACTGAGGACGAGATCGGTGCAAATATCAGTCGTCACTGCACAATCAGAAGAAAGAATCGCATGAAAATTTGGTGTAACGAGCTAGCTACCATCATATTCTGAAGCCGGATGCCTCTCGGTAAAAGCAAGTCGTGCGTGCTGAGTTACACGATCTTCGACCATCACATGGAGCTCGCTGAAGTGTCCCTGATGGCACTCGCCCACCACGTCGACCTCGGCATTAACGGGTGAATATCATCAGGGGAAACGCGAGATTTACAGACAGATGGGCATGAACATATCGTTTAACGAAGTATGACCACCTTCAACGCTGCAGAGCATCTAACGGCAAAATGATGGGACAACGTACGTGGGGCGAAACGGGAACTTGGGCGATGCCATGAATGCAATGGTACGGAGCACACCCATTGTTCTCTCCAGCTTCTATCTCGCTAGCATTCAACTGGCAAGATTCAACGCCAGCGGCGAGAGGACCCAGCGACTCTGGATCCAATACGATAACGGCGTCCGCGCGAGTATTCGTCTCCTTGTAGGCTGAGCACTGAGGTACGACCACTCAGTTGGACCTTTAAGTAACGTTTAAAACAAGTCTCTAAGGGAGCGGTGCGTCTGTGCGAGGTCGGCGTTTTGACGGGTTCGTCCTGGTTTCGTCCACGTTTCGTACGAAGGGTGTCCGTGCAGCCACAATAGCCAAATAGGCACAATGTCAGCCACCTGCTTCAAAGCTCGAATCAAGCTCGAATCGCCACTTTTCAGTTTGACTCGTCCATGTTTCGCCATCACTGCCATTGAAGTTGTACACTCGATAAGTCTGAAATCATCACTGCCTAAAGTCTGGTCTGCTTTTGTTTTCCGATGGAACATTTTCTCGCAGCTACGCCTCGTCGTTGTGGGATCCGGCACTCAACAATATGGAAGTAGAAGCACTTTCCAGCATCAAGGCATTAATGTCTGCATAAAGGTACACGCGGGACTTGCAGCTGGAGATCGTTGCAAATGGACCAGTATCTCTCCGATCAATATGTCACATCATCGGTCAGTGAACTTCACCGGTTGTATTTCCATTGCATGCAGGCTCTTGGACTATCTTCAGTTTTTTAAAAATCGTTTCCGACTGCTTCCTGCGGAAAGATACTGTTTCATCACTTTACCAAAACTCCTCTCAGGGATGCGGAAGGACTACAGTACCGTCCTCAGAGTTCAACGTTCAACCCCGAGACAAGACGATGGAAGTGATGCCACCAGTGGCAGTGATTCGGAACGTGTCCGCATCGCGTACAATTCCGCTCTCGCATTCTCTGCTCAACTGACCCCACTTCGTCAGTCCGCTGATGTCGGACGACTCACCGCTGGCACATCTGTTCAGATCCCCGAAGTACTTAGGTCCCATTGCAAAGATGGCCTTACGGCGATGCACTACAACAGCCACGCCTGCGTGGCCGTCGCCTTGCGTGCTGAGTCTCTTACTGCGTGCTGTCTCTCCATCTCTATGGTGTGAGTGACTGCTCCGACTCGGAGACTCCTCGGGCTGGGTTTAGTTTGTCTCGTTGGATTCCGGAGGCGATCGGCCGTCTGACCTTGCCACTCAACGTTAGTTATCACAACAAGATGTGGAATGCTAAGGTTCATTTGTCAACATCGGTACTGTCTGCTCCGTGTGGACATCAACACCAGCCTGTTCGCTTGCGCTGGAATAGGATGTAGGTCATATACTTGAGGATCCCAAATTACCCATGTCGGTGCAGACACTTCGCCGACATGCTCATGTTAATCCACAGTAGCTATTACTAACGACCAAACTGCCTTCCGCCCGGCATGCACATTCCATAGGCGCGTGTGAGTTCAGCGGGAAGTGTTTCAGCTCGTCGTGGCCAACCCCTTCCCCCTTTTATAACTGCGGTATCGGGCCTGTCATTGCCCCCTGCAAGAGTGCGGCTGGTTATAACAAGTAGGTTTGGAGCATGCCTTCGCTAATTTGAAGATGGTCTTCTCAGCTGCACGAGATCTTACCATGGCCTCGTTGGAACCCACATACGGAGCAAT
>NW_006920773.1:0-2263 GCF_000344685.1 Gloeophyllum trabeum ATCC 11539
CATTACAAATGGGGCCAAAGCAAAAGTTGTATCTTGGCATTCAGAAGACTCCTCAGGAAAATCAGTGCTAGAAACCCTATTTGTTGAGATTGTCAACCCTCCAAGAACAATTGAACTAGATGGCCTTCCAGAAAACATAGTACCTTTGACCAGACACACTACGGACATCCAATGTAAAATGCGCAATGATGAGATAGTAATGATATCTCGGATTGCAGAAACCAGACCATCAATACAGTTTCCTTACACAAGGAACCCCCCTACTTGCCCTTCAATATTCATGGAACCAATCTAAATCTCAGCAAAAGTTTCCGATTCAATATCAAAGGACACAAGAAATACTTTTTAACAGGAATGGTCTACCATGGCGAATACCATTTCAACTGTCGATTCATTGACAAAACTGGGACAATATGGTACAATGATGGTATAACCACAGGCAAACAGTGTGTAATTGAAGGAACCTTATCAAATACAGATATGACTGACTTAACCAAATGTAAAGGGAAAGACATTTCATTAGTAATATATGCACAGTGCTATTAACTAACATGAGACTCAGGACTTGTATCCTGCCATGCAAAGCAATGGCCCTCTTCCCACAAGTTGGTTGAGCAGAGTCTGACACGTCTAAAAAGTCTGATGCTCAGCCTTTTCAGACCCTTCCCTTTCTACTGATGGCCGGTACGTGTGATGTTACAATTATCGTGTTCGTGTAGTGGAGGTTAGCCACTGGAACACGACGTGTTCAACGCAACTTTGGTTGAAACGACTACGGTAAGTATAGCGTCCAAATCTTGTTATCCTCCCGAGTTGAGATGCGCTATTGAACACTACCTATAGCATGTCGGGACGAGTGGCTCAAGACAGATTGGGTACGCAAGAAATGTAAACCAACAAAGAAGCGATGCTATCCTGACGATGTGATCATCATGCCAACGACCCTTCTTTCCCGCAAAAAGTGGGGCCGGAGTCCTGAACTCATGTGTAAGTCTTCATTTCTTTGATCCTGTAGTATCCGCCCCCCCTCATGTCGCGATGTTGTCGCAACATGATAGGACAAGCAAAAACATCCTATCCAACAACCGCGGAGTGCCATGTGATTTTACTGTCTGTCTCTGGCAGGTCTTGTCCTGCCCCCGATGAAGGAACCTCCTGCTCATAAGTCACTCTGTGGTTATGAGTCCTGAGTTTACGAAGGACGAGTCCTTACCCACAAAATTGGGTGCGTGCCGAACGTTGTAGCCGTGGGAATCACTGTTGCCGAGAATGCGTGCAACCTTTGTGCTGTAGTCTTGAATACAGAAGTCAATGTCCACTTTAACGTCCGCTTGTATTGAAGACTACAGAAAGACTACAAAATCGGATTTGTAGTGTCTGTTTGCAATCATAGTATGTTTTCATCTTGGGTAGTTCATGTATTTCCATGGTTTCTTCTACGAAGAGGTGTTTTTGGGTTATCCATCTATTGGAATATTTTGAGCATTTAATCGTATCTCCTTCCTTTACTGCATGCACTTTGTCGTGTGTGGCATGTTGTTACCGTGAACTTCTGTGGCTGTTTGTAGTCGGTGGCTGAGGTGCCGTGCCGGTTGGGTCTGGCTTCTCATTGGCTCCTGCTTACTATGACATCGTAGCGGCGCAAGCGCCAATCCCCGACTCCAGTCAGAAACCATTAAGTATTCCAGTACTAGTGTGTGGTCAAGCTGCGGAATGCCACTCTTGACAGACACATACACAGTATTCATATAGTCCTGTTTTATATCTACATCAGTATTTAAAGGGGCTTCCTCAAGTTACCGGTTCCCACTCAGAGATACTAGTCTCATCTATTGGCCTCACTTATTTGAATGCATCCTTTTATCGAATGCTATGCCCTTGCATCACTTGATCATTCACGTTAGGTGTGTGCGGGCAGTTGTCTTCAAGTGGAAACAAAAGTGGTGTCGGTCTGGTTGGGACCGCTGCTTACATGAGGTTCTCACGGCGAGAGCGAGTTGTATGGTGGAGCGACCATTTCTTCCCGACAGAACCCTCCTCCCAACTACCGTGGGAGTCGGGGATAGCTTGACTGCAGAAAACGCATTTCTGTAGTTGAGTGATGTCATAGTTGCCCACTTGCTCATTAGTCTAGGACGTGCAGCAATTGCAGCATGTCAACTTGGTGGGATGTGCTTCCTGTTAATCCAATCATTACTGGTACATACACTTTGATCTTAGGTTGGTTATAAGAGGTTCTTGAATGTTGCACTTGTGTTCTGAA
>NW_006920774.1:0-2261 GCF_000344685.1 Gloeophyllum trabeum ATCC 11539
TCTAGGGTTAGGGCTATGTTGTCCGTGCAGGCTTGGGCAAGCTGTGGAGTCTGAGCGGGCGCTGGGGCTGCCTGGCACGCCGGAGGGAGGATGACTGCTGGGGATAGTAGTATCAGCGCCGAGCAGAGAGTTATAATCAGTACCAACTACTGACCGATCGGGATCTGGTTTAGGTTTTTCCACGGGCACGGTGAAGGGTGGTTTAGGCTTCATATGAGGAGAACCCTTGGACCCTTCGGAGGCTTGGGATTTCGTCTTTGGGGAAAATGCAGCTTCACAAGGGCCATTTCCTTGCTCAGTGAAGGTTGCTTTGGTCCCCATAGGAGGGGATCCTTTCTGACCTTTGGACGCTTCGGATTTCGGTTCAGGTGAAGGCGCGGTTTCACCGGCCGGTTTCCCTTGCTCATCGCTAAAGTGTACATGTCTGGCTCGCAGAGCCTGTTTTCTCAGAGTCCGATACGCCTCATACACCTGTAAGTAGATTGAAACTATAGCCGATACTCGACCTTCAACCTGAACTGAGATCGTACCTCCACGAATTTTTCATTTGCCGACTCTTTATCGGTAGCGTGCCGGTCCGGATGCCACTTCAGAGCCTGACGGGCGCGCTTGTATCAGTGCGCGTAGAGAGCCAAGCTCCGGAGAGTGCGGCATTACCATCTTCTTGTAGGCGACCCTTATCTCGTCGAGGGAGGCGTCCGGCCTGATCTGGAGCACTTCGTGGTAGTCCTTAGGGTTGGGAGGAGGCATCGCTGTTGCTTAGGTGGATGAAACGCAGAAATACGCGATATCTGGTCTTGACTGACGCCGCAAGGAATCTGAGGGTGTGGAGAGAGAGCCAAAGCCATAAAAACCGGGATACAACGCGGCGGAAGAAAGGAGTCCGTAGCAGGGTCGCAGTCGCTGGCAGGATGGCATATTTCTCAACACAAAGGTGTCATATCGCTCGTGTTGTACACGTTCCGTGTTCGCTATTACCTCTACAGGTCCTTCGGAAGAAGGTGCGTTGGTGCCGAGTGCCCTAACCTTCTCTGATGATTGCTTCTAGACTGAGCAACGCATCCATGGGTAAGGGCATGTCGTTCATGTGCTCGCAACCACTGGCTACATGCATGTCAGTACGGGCAGGATGCGTGCGCGCTCTTTCTCAACAGATCATAAGGAAAGCAAGTCAGAAATGGAAGGTATTTGGGGGGCAAGATGATCTTCCGGCATTTACCGTTTACGTGTTTGTCACATCTTGCCACCGCTCGGAAATTCCGGAATTCAAAACACGACGCTCTCGTCTAGGTATTTATCGTCAAGAGGATCTGAATCACAACCAGGCGCAGGTGCATATTGTCTCCTATTGATCGGCCCTTTAGCTCACGGTCTGTCGTCCCGAAATTACCTTGTCGACGGTCTGCGACAACATCGGAGGGACGCCCTTCCTCCAACATTAAGGTCTACGCTCCTGTGGAATAGGACCTAGACGCGATACTGGATGTAACGCAACGGCCCATGCCTTCATCTGCTCTAAACCTACCGTGACGTGATGGTCTATACCATACATCTCCAAAATCATGGTGTCCGTGACGCTTTCCCTGGAGTCTAATGGAGTAGTGGCACCAGAGCAGCCACAACCAGTAGGCGCAGTATCGTGAGAAGTTTCGGTACGAGAGGCCGATCTAGACCGACACAGCTTAGGTAGAACCGTCGGTACTGGGTAACATACCGGCAGAGGCAGCATCTTGGACTCGAGAAGCGCCGGCTGTCGCCGGTGGTATACCTTGCGACCAGTCGTTCCGATTCCCCTAGAATCGGGGTTTTTTGAATCCAATTATGGTCCCGAGGGCGTTGCCCTTATGTTGACCTTACATACAACATGCTACAATCTATGCTGCAGGACGCGGAAGAATCGGTTTACTGTTCAGTCGTTGTATAGGGCTCTCTGGTGATCGAAAATTGCCAGCGTTGAACAGGGGGTATACCCTTATAGCCCAAATTACCTTAACTGTAACGGGAGCACCCTCCTGAAATGGAAGGTCCACTGATCCAAATCTTACCACCATCAGCAAATAGGAGCTATTACCTCTCATGTCAATAATTACCGTTTGTGAATAGGGACTAATTCCAGATATGTAGTGTGGTCTCTGCATGGCACGATCCCTTCAAGATCTCGGGCCAATGGCACTGTCAGGCATCCCCCGGCTGTGTGTTGCATTGCGCCAATGGCAAGTACCCTGCTGCCTATGGCACAAGATTGGTAAGTTACATACGAG
>NW_006920775.1:0-2263 GCF_000344685.1 Gloeophyllum trabeum ATCC 11539
CAAGAAGACCGCAAAGGACAAGGACGGCAAGGACAAGGTGCGCCGCGATCTGGCTGTCGCGACTGCTTTCCTTACTGATACTGGTTGTTCCATACCACAGGCTCTCCTCGACGACCTGTCCGGCGATTACGTCGCCAGCGCGGAGGACTACGCCGCCATCCAGGAGAAGAAGCGCAAGGCCGCCGTCGGCCTCGCTCGCATCCCCCTCCCCAACGAGAATGTCAAGTTGGGTCTCTACAACAAGCGTCCCATCACCGGCTCCAACGTCGTCCGCATCTCCACCAACTTCGAGCAGTTCGGCGTCGCCGTGGAGCCTCAGAACTGCATCGAAGTTGTCACCGCCGACGCCGACGCCTGGCGTGCTCTCGGCATTCCGAAGGCGTGGCCCGCTCCCGACGTCGACCCAAAACAGGCTATCCCCGCCGTCGACAAGTTCCCCACCGTCCTCGAAGCGGTCACCGGTCAACATCGCATCGCCGCCATCGAGGAACTCCTCCGCAAGGCCGACGAGGAAGAGGTCCGCCCCAACGAAATCATTAACGCCCCTGACGACCACTCCGCCGACGACCTCGTCTGGGCAAAGCGCACACTCGCGTTCTGGCAGAAGCGCCGCGAGGAAGTCGCGTACTTCCCCATTATCATCTATGACAAGAGTACGTCCTCTCGTTTTCTCCTTTTCGCGATCGTCTCATCTCTCCGCGTTCGTTTAGAGCTCCTCGACAACGAAACCCTCTGGAAGATCGCTTCCAACGTCCGCCTCCCTAACCTCGCCGAAACCGAGAGCGAGGCCACCAAGAACACCCTCATCCGCGCCGGCGAAGCCATCTTCGATGGCAACGAAGACCAGTACCGCCGCATCCGCGTCCGCGCAGCTACCGCCGGCTCCAATCGCCAGTCCCTCCGACGCATCGCAAACACCTCCGACTACCTCCGCGCAACAGCCGAGCTCCTCTCCATCCCCACCCTCCGCTCCCTCGACCTCAAGTCCCTCGACTCCTTCCAGTGGCATCGCGAGGACGCCTTCCCCACCCCCTCCGCCGCATCCCGCACGCTCACATCCGTCGGCGGCGTACGTTCTTTCTTTTTCGCTCACCCGCGTCTCGCCCCCTGATCCTTTTTTTCCATAGTTTATGCTTTTCCACATGGAGGAGGCCTATCGCGCCCTATCCCTCCTCTGCTCAGGCCCCTCCTTCACTTTCGACTTCGCCCTCTCCAAGTCCCGCATCAAAGCCCATAAACTCCTCTTCGCCAACAAGAACAACACGCCCGAGTACCTCGACATCGTCGAGCAGCTCAACGACGTCTCCATGGTCTTCGCTCGCAGCTCCGTCGACTTCCACCACTTCTCCGTCGCTCTGCACGACACCCTCGACGAAGTCTTCCTCAGCACGTTCGGCAACCCCCCTCGCATCAACGACTTCGTCGCCGCCATCGGCGAATACTCGCCTCCCGTCGGCTCCTCCGCGCGCTCCCTCCAAGAGTCCTACCTCAAGAACGCCCTCGAGCGTCTCAAGAAGGGCGACTTCGCTCCTCCCGCCAAGGTCCCAAAATCCCAGTGGACCGACTCCTATCTCCTCCGCGCACGCTTGAGGGACCGCCTCGAGTGGCTCGTCTCACCCGACATCTACCGCCCCTTCTTCCCCATCGTCACTCGGTCCGTCCTCCTCGCCCTTCCTGACGTGTACAAGCGCATCAACACCATCCTCGTCGAGGTGCGTTTTTTTCTTTACGCCCCGTCTCCCGTCACTCATTTAAGCGCCCGTGCAGATTTGCACCTGGCTGGAACCTCTCATCATCGAAAACCTCTGGGTCGCGCTCAAGAAGGGCGAAAACAACTGGCGAGACGCGACCATGGCCCTTCGCCTCCGTCTCACCGTAGACTTCAACAAGGATATCGTTCCAAAGGTTCGTCTGTCTTCTCGTTTCTCGCTCGTACTATATACGTGTTGTCCTATCTGACTGTTATTCGCTTTTTTCTCCAGTTCTTCTGGTTCCTCCTCTCCCTCCGCTCCAAGGCCCTCGTCACCGCCGAGGACGCCCTCGTCCTCGATCGCAACATCATCTTCAGCCAGGTCCCCAAGAAGAACAAGGACTCCAGCCTCACCCCCCTCATCACCAACCTCGCGAAACACATCCAGAAGCCGACCGAGGTCGCCCGTCCCCCCAGCGTCTCCGACCTCGCCCTCCGCTTCGCCACTGGAACCATGTGGGGACGCTCCTTCGACGATCCCTCAAAGAAAGTCTCTCTCGATCTCGCCGAGTG
>NW_006920776.1:0-2252 GCF_000344685.1 Gloeophyllum trabeum ATCC 11539
GGTCTACTCAGAGAAGGGTACTGTCCAATAACAATGCTCGGAATGGAAATGGAACGAGATAAGCATGGGAAAATCATAACATTACCCCTTCCTATGGTCGAAGTTTACCCAAACTTCCTAGTCATGACCGGTTACCGAACCGTCCAGGTCCACAAGAGTGCCATCATCGTAGTCTTGCTCTTCGGTGGCTTCTTGGATAGCATTGTCCCAAACAGTTCGTTGAGGACAGGCAGATGGATAATGCCCTGGTTGAGCGCGTCCACAGATGCGGCAGCGGAAGAGTCGGCAATGAGACTGGAAATGACCAGGCTGCTGACATGCCCAGCAGATATTGCCATATCTTCCTGTCATGTTGGTAGGCAGTGCTGGACCGTCGACATCAATGGGGTTTTCTCGGGATCCAGCTGGATGGATAATTGGATCAGGGGTTGGATGACGAGAGGTCGAATGGGAAGTCGCTGGGGTGGTCTCCTTGTTGGATGGGGGGTTCTGATAGTCGACGGGTAGGAAGTCGCGAAGGGGAACGAGTAGTCCTCGATGCAGGAGGATATGAGTGAGTCGGAATGTGGTACGCTCCACAGTGTCGTAAGTGGACTGGAGTAGATCTTGTATTTGTGCATTCAGGTCGCACAACTTGGAGATTGTTTGAAGATCGTCCTCTAATTCCAATATCTCCCTGGTGACACCTGCCCCCAGTGCATCTCGTCCTAGTCGTCGTCGAAGGGATGGGTCGTGGTAGTGTTCTGTCAAGGTTTGGTGGATGATGCTGATAAGGTGGGGGTCCCGATCATAGGGGCAATTGCGAGGAGGGCGTTGAGAAGAGGTGAAGGTGCACAGATCGTTCCGTGAGTGAGACATGGTATGAGCTGCTGGTGAGTCCTGCTAGAGATGGTTCCGGCTTTTATATTCTTGAAGTAGGCTCTTGGCATTCTCAAGCACATGCTCGGGTTCCCATGAATTTTCGGCCGGCGGGTACCCTTTCCATTTGACAAGGTACTTGCGGCATGAAGTGCTCCCACGATGGGCTAAGATGGCCTCAACTTCGTACTCTTCTTCACCTTCGATATCATCAGGTGGAGGTCGGAGATAGTTCGGCCCGTGAGTGGAGTTCTCTCGATAACGTGAAAGGAGCGAGGTATGAAACACAGGGTGAATCTTCCAGGATTTGGGTAAGTCCAGACGGTACGAAAGTGGGCCTAGAACTTCCTTGATCTTGAATGGTCCTTCGCGTTTTGGGGCTATCTTCCTGGATGGGTAATTGATCCGTAGGTTCTTGCCTTCTAGCCAAACCTTCTCTCCTACTTCGAATGGGGTGAACCCTTGTCGGCTTCTATCGATCATCTTCTGTCGCGCCAATTCGTGCATGGCGATCGCTTCCTCTCTTGCAGCTTGTAGTCGTTGAAGCCTTTCCTCTACTGATGGTAGCTCCGTATTGATTGTGACTGCGGGTATCGCTCGCGGATGATAACCCATCATGAGGTAGAAAGGCAATTCATTCCTGGCTGAATGGGATCGCTGATTGTGGGCAAATTCCGCGTCACAGAGTACTTCAGCCCATCCATTGGGATTGTTGGCGCAGAATATTCGTAGATAGGTTTCCAGTTCTTGGTTGACCCTCTCAGTTTCGCCATCGGTTTGAGGGTGATAAGCGGTGCTGAGCTTGGATTTGATGCCTAGCAGCTTGCACGTTTCTTGGAATACTTTTGATGCAAATTGAGGTCCCCTATCGGATATGATGGTATCAGGTAATCCGAATCGTCTGTAGACATTCTGATGGAAAATTTGAGCAGTCTTCTCTGCATCGATTGTCTTGTGACATGGCACCAAAATTACCCCCTTCGTTAGGGCGTGGTCTACCATGACCATGATTGAGTCAAAACCCTTGGATGGTGGAAGATCGGTTATGAAGTCGGTTGAAGTGACAGAAAATGGATGTGTTCGTGTTGGGGCAGGGATGGGGTTCAATGCGGGTGCTGAAGGATGAGTGTTCACTTTGTTTTGTTGACAGGTAGCACAACCGTCAACATAATTGCGGATGAAGATGAACATTCCTGGCCACCAATAGTCTCTTCGAACCAATTCCAGTGTCTTGAAGCGTCCTGGATGTCCAGCAGCAAGAGAGTCGTGGTACTGAGACACGATTTCTCTGCGTAGATCTTGATTGGCTGGTACATAGATGCGTCCTTTGTAATTTTACAAGTCCCTTCTTCGAGTTTCCAATCGTTGAGTGACGGATCGAAGGGGAGGGTGAT
>NW_006920777.1:0-2252 GCF_000344685.1 Gloeophyllum trabeum ATCC 11539
CGTGACTCGTGGGAGTCACCCCCACGTGGCTGCGAGACTGCCGTGGCTGGTCGGATAAAACCGAACACAAGCTCGCGTGGTGTGCGGGCCGTGGCCTTCCTTAATTGGGAGGTTGGTAACCTTTCTGATCGGCTATGGTGGACTCCGTGGTTCGCGGGGCGGGTGACATCAATCAATCAAAGAATACTTTGGCGGCATCATCATGTGCTTCCCGGCAAGGGGAAACCTCGGAGTCAGCATGGCAAGCCGATATCACATGAACCCGGAACTTAACCGTGCCGGTATGCCGTTCGTACAGTATCGCTGACGCGTACAAGGTTTTATTTAGAACAACCAATCCCTTTCGAAGAATTACAGAGGTAAAGTTTCTCCGTAATTTGAAATGTCCCAGAAAGGTAGGGCCATTGTTCCTCGGCTGCTCGGCAGCCGACGGCATCGGCTCGGAGCTATGGGAAGTACTTCCGCTTAGTCGTGCAGATTGACTTAGCGGCCCGTCAAATTTCAAAATACTACGCAGACCTGAAGAGCATAAAATGCGAAACGGGTAGAGGCTTAGTTCCCCAGAGAACTAGCCCGTTGTCTGCTAGTTTCGCTAACTCTAGTCACTCTCCGACTCGCTGCGCTCGTCGTCGAGTGCCTCCCTAACCCTAACCCAGTAACCTCCCTATCTGGGACGACGAGCCCGGCCCCAGCAACGACAACTCTGGCGACCACTCAGGCGCGCACCAGGGCCTGGAGTCTGGCGTGGAGTCAGGCGACGACTCGGGTGACGACTCCGACGTCGACATCCTCGGGTTCGCATCCGATGACAGGGAGGACAGGTGAGGGCGGTGTCGCATTCGCATATTGGTGTATCATTGTCTGTAGCTGGCTGCGTTGCTTGTCTGTCCCATGTTTCATGTACTTAGCAAATGTATGCATTGATATAGATTGCTTTGTCTCTCGTAACTTATGCCCTTGCTGGTGTGAGACCATACTGCAGCAGACACTCTGAATCATCGACGTCCGTGTCATATGCACTTCTCTACTCGTATCAGCCTGGATCGTCCCGGGACGATTTATCTCTGCGTCTCGCTTTTGCTTCATCTGTCCAGTTCATTTACCGCATACACATCAACTCGACGCCATTGGCACGGGCAACCGTCCAGGCACGGTTGCCCCCGCTCATCTGACGTATCTGACAGTCAACCGTCTCGAGACGGTTGCACTCACACACGAGCCTTATCGTCCCGGGACGGTCGGGCCACGCTTGTTGACTTCTCATACTTCGCACACCAGTCCTTCGGATCTGTCTTGTCAAATATATCTATTCTTCTCTTCTTCTCTCTTCTGTCGCCGCAGGTTCCCATCCATTGTTCTTATATACATCGCATCCTCCCCCGTTTCCCTCTCTCCCCTCTGTTTCCCTCGCGCTCGCTCACATCTACTTTCTCCATGCCTCAGCCCCAGCCTTACCCGCACATCCCCGCCGTCGCCGGGTACCTCAATGCGGAGAACATTCGCATGTTCATCGGGGATATCGTCATGGTCACCGTCGGCATCGCCCAGGTTCGTCGCGTTCGTCTCTAAGCCCATCACTTTCCTTCACATCCACTCCTCCCCACAGCGCACCAGCGATCGCATCATCTGCCCAATTCCAGGCAGGTCATGGTATTGCGTCTGCGTCCATCTCATCCCGGTGCGTATCGCTTCCCCCTCATCCGTCTCTCACTCACACGACCTCTAGGGTACCGTCATCCCACCTGGCGTAATGTACTGCCAGCTTTGGGCCACCGTCATCTCGCCACGGGAACTGCAGCACATCCGCATACGCGAGCTCGATCTCCCATTCGAGGCCGTCTGTACGTCCTTCCGTTCGTATCTCGCACCCTCCGCCTCACTTGCTCGCATCTCTTCTCCGCAGCTCTCAGCCACTTGGCCGCGGACATCGACAGGGCCAACGACCCCGCCGTCATGCAGCTCATTAACGACTTCCACCCCTCCGTCTGGCGTACGTGCCTTCCTCTTCTATCTTTCGTCCTTCGTCGCTCTTACTTACATCCTCCCTTATAGCACTCCTCGACCGCATCCATAACCCACCCCGTGCCGACATCACTCCCCTTGGCCCCGTCGATGCCTACACCCCCCGCTTCCCTCACGAAGACGCTCTTATCCGCAGGCCCGGTATGTTCTTTTCCTGACATTCCATTCCTCTTCTCCATGCACTAACATCTCCTCCCTTTCCCCTCCAACAGATCTCCCATTCATATTTG
>NW_006920778.1:0-2248 GCF_000344685.1 Gloeophyllum trabeum ATCC 11539
CGTTCGATCTTGGCTAAAAGCAACCGGTCGCATCGACTCTGGACAACGAGGCAGATGATAATTATATGAGCATTATCATCCCTGAGAGGGATATGGTGATTGATTGGCCGCAATGGGGGTAGTCTCAATGGAATATCTCCCATTAGATCTTTACACCGCTCCAACCATTCTTCTCTAAGTCGTGGAATGTCTTCTTCAGTGAAATCACCATGCTCATGAGCATGCCGAATACATTCCTCGAATGTGTCCAATATTGACTCGTTAATTCCAAATGGGTCTTCATTGCCGTACTTGTCTCGAGGACCATCGTATGATGAGTGAAGTGTAGGCGCGAAATCCATGCCCAATGATGGTATTTTCTGATTCACGTCGCCCATCCGTTCGCTGGATTGCTTGACTGGGACCCTCCGACGAGTTGTCTGAGTCTCTGCGTCTGGTGTAGGAGGGTCCTTAGGCTGAGATTTGTCATTGATAGGTCCTTTAGTATTACCGATACCAGGTTGATTACCGTATAACGAATCATTAGTCTTTGGTTGATTTAAGTCATCCTCAACTAATTCCAGTAATGGTCCAGACGAGTACTGACGAGGCCTTGTGAATTCCTCATCTGGCACTTCCTCAATAGTTACTCGCCGTTTTGGCCGCGGCGTGACCGTCGCCGCGCCAGGGATTCATTCTGGTTTATGGGATTGATCCGTCTTGGCAGGCTTCCTGCTCTTTATACGATTCGTATGCACCTGTCCCTCCCCCTTTGGAGGTGAGGGAATGATCTTCCCGAATACCGATAACGTATTATCCTTGAAGTTCATAATCGTTTGGCTTGCGCGCAAAAACGGTGTGCCGATTACTATATCATAGCGGTCGATATTAGCCACATCAAAATAGTGATCAATGGAATGACCGCCAATCGAGAGCTTCAAATGAGCACCATAGTTGACCTTTGAGCGACTACCCACAGTGCCAAGCTGAAGGGATGTGGGGTTATTCAGCTCAAAATAGGTGATATTCGCAATACGCGCGAAGTCCGGGCTAATGCAGTCAAGCGTGCTGCCCGAATCAAACAATGTATGGGCCAATATACCATTGATGCGAATGTAGCCAGTCATGCATTGGCGTTCTGAGTTCGTTCGTGTTGGGCGATTGCCTGGCGTGTCACGTAATACCAATCGGCTACGTACTGGCACTAAGTCGCCATCGACGGGGGTAGTGATCACCGAAGTTGTAGGTGTCTTAACTTCCTTAATGGCCAGGATATACGGCGGAAGATCCTGGGATTCGAACTCCTGGATGCGTGCTCGTAACCTCAAGATATCGTCTTTAAGGGCATCACATATCCCGAGTTTCTGCAGCAGTGCACGGTTATCCATGGTCAGTTGATCATTCTCCCGACCAAGTGCTTCATTAGATTCCCGTAGTAACTGGTTCTCAAACTCGAGGTCATCTATTCGGCGCTGAAGATCACTAACCAGAGGTGGCACTGGACCAACCGACATCTCATATTCGTTGAACGATGGATCATTTCCAACTAATACTGAATGCGCTGTCTCGCCATCCGAGTCCGAGGTACTAGGTCCGACTTCTTGAGTAGATAACTCAGGATGGTGATCTGCCCATGCATCATGACCCGATGATAATATCTCCTCAGCTGATAGATCACGGATAGCGGTAAGATACTCATGAGGGCTTTCGCCATCATCCGATAGTATAAAGTCGGCGATATTGGCCTCATCATCTTCATAGTGCATGAGCCCAATTCTGTCGTCAGAGTCAGGCTCTCCGTCGTCATATTGGTCACCATCATATCCCTGATTATAGAGGTCGTACTCATCCTCCTCGAGAGGTTCAGCTAACCCATCACCTTCCGGTGCTCCATACTCATCTTCTATGTCAGGTTGGACGGTCTCTGCAACGTCTTCGCCCTGATCGTCATCCATGGCTCTCATACGCTCTTTTGGTCGAGTAGGGCAATCCTTGCTGAAGTGTCCTTTCTGACCACAGCGGAAACATGAGTCCGTACTCGTCGCTTGACGAGTAGAGCCACTAGTCGCTCCTCGTGGAGCATCTTTACGATCCTGATTAGGTCGTTGAGGAGCCGGATTAGTTCGACGAGGAATGATGCGACTGTTCTCAGCGGGAGCTGATTGTCGAGGATGCTGGATGTCTCGTTGAGGACGAGACCATCGTGCATTATCACCGTCCACTGTTGCTGCCCAGTTCCCGACATATTCGGGGATTGGATCATTGGCTG
>NW_006920779.1:0-2249 GCF_000344685.1 Gloeophyllum trabeum ATCC 11539
TGAATCTGCTTAGCTCAATTACCTATCTTGTATCTCTCGCAATAAGACGAGGTTCCGTTTATTGGTGTGTGTGTGATACAAGCTAACTGTACTGACTACGGAGATTCTACACTTTTTTAAACGCTCACCGCGTTCAAAAAACTACTGTTTGTTCGCGACTTATCGCATAGGTACACAGATACCATCTATTACTCAAAAAAAATCGAACAAAAACAATACTCTATGGATTCGAACTCATTCCCAGACCCGCCGACATTCATCGACGGCCGAGCGGCGCTATTACCGTTCCGCCCTGCATCGACCCCAGCACGATTCATGCCAGCAAGGCCGAATCGGCGAGGCGCATCCGGCGTTTGGCCAGCTAGCCGTATAGAGGAAGCTGCAGACCGAACCGACAGGATCATCCATCAACTGTCGATGCAGGCACTGACCTCGAATTCCTACGAGGAGATTTCGGCGATCGTCGAACAACTGGAAGAGGAGTTGGACTGGTTTCGGGATACAGTTCGAACTGAGGCTGCAAGTAGGAATCGGGAGATTAATATGGACGAAGGGGACCGTGTACGACGGACTATGCATAAAGGTGCGGAAGCCATTAACTCGCTCACGGCTAACCTCGATCGTATGGAGGCTCGACGTGTAAAACGCGAGCTCGAGACGAGGTCCCCGACTGCTAGACACGCTACGACGCATCTGCTGAGAGAACGACCTGCCACCCCACGTCCGTCACACGAGTCGAACCCGTCATCGCGGGCTATTCCTAGTCCACCCGATATTCGCCCCAACGTTCAGCATGACGTTGGCGCGCAGGTTGACCCGGTGCAGATGCCTATTGCGGAGCCGGTTCCCATACCAATAGCAGCTCGACAGCCGCCACTCGGACTGCCAGGACTACCGCATCCCCCGCCAACCGGGGACTATCGCATGGAGCGTATCCACCCGTACACGAGCGCTCTTTGGAGAAATGCCGGGTTCGTTCGGTATTTCCCTATGACTGGACAAACTGGCGCAGAGAACGCCAACGCTGCTCAGGATCATAGTACTACGGCGAGGACAGGAGGAGCCGCCCCGGCAGATGAGCAAGGCTCGCGCCGAGGAGCAGAGCCCCCGCCCGCTCCAGTAAATACACCAATGGACCAAATCCCAACTCAACGAAGTGGGATTGGCCATCTGGGTCCGGCAGAATGGATGCAATGCATCGGCGATACGGGCATGGTATCGGACTGGCAAACAGATCCTGTTATTCAGCGATCCATTGGTAAACTATTTGCTCCCCGTCAGCCGAATGAAGATCAGGCTACGTTTGATGGTAGGGTGGCGGCCGTACAACGGCTGATCAACCCTCCCAGTCAGCCAACACCCCGAAATCGACAGCGTGACCAGAGCCAGCATAGAGTGCGGCCCAATGAATTCACTGTCGATTACGACGCTGCTCAGAATGGACGGAACGTAGGATCGAGCCCCGACCACATTCGTCCCCTGAAGCTGGAGGGAGTAACTCCAGAAGTGCCCTCCTCGACGTAAACACTTACGTCGAACCAAAATAGTCGCAATGTGACAAGAGAGGCTAGTCAGGCCAGTGTCCACTCGACCTCCTCTCAGGACGTGAACATTCGTCGAACCATTGCGACGAGGGGCTACTCTAATGAGCCTCATGCCATCGGGACTGTGGCCCACGGAAACGAGATCGATGGCAGTACCATTCGCCTTGATCAAACTAATGACGTACGGCAAAGTAATATGTCTCAGCCCACTGCACTAGTACCGTACATGCGTGCTGCGCGAGGTGCCAATGGCGGCAATCCAGGCGGCGACCCCTCCGACGATGATGACAATCGTCGCGGACGAGGTAATGATGACCGTCGAGACCGTCCTCCTCACCTACCTCCAGACAATGGCCGTAGACCGCTTCCACCGGACCGTAGGCCTGTAGGACAACCTACAAGTGGCTCTGGTGGTGACGGCGGAGGCGGAGGCGGGGGAGGAGGCGGGGGAGGAGGCGGAGGGGGCCCAGAAGACTCCTATAACTCCGGTCGACGTCAACGACGAGTCGCTGTGGTAGTACCTACAGGTGGTGCCGGGGGCGGAGGGGGCGGAGGAGATCCACCCGGAGGAGGTGGAAACCCTCCTGGGGATGATCCCTCTGATGACAATGGAGATAACGATGACAATCCCAGGAATATCGGGCGTCGTAATTGGCAGCGAGCAGCTACTCCCGCGCACGAATACGAAGACGAACTAGTAGAAAA